>NC_072772.1:34825098-35090098 GCF_022539595.1 Amphiprion ocellaris
TTTCTTTGAAAAAAAAATCATCATGAATTTTGGCGCAAAAAAAATGCCTTACTATACTATGTCGAAAAAAAATGCGATTTTTCAAACATGTTGTAAAAACGTGCCATATGATGAAATAATGTAAAGGAGGGCGTGAAAAACACTCCAGAAAGGTTTTCTTTGAAAAAAAAATCATCATGAATTTTGGCGCAAAAAAAACGCCTTACTATACTATGTCGAAAAAAAAATGCGATTTTTCAAACATGTTGTAAAAACGTGCCATATGATGAAATAATGTAAAGGAAGGCGTGAAAAACACTCCAGAAAGGTTTTCTTTGAAAAAAAAATCATCATGAATTTTGGCGCAAAAAAAATGCCTTACTATACTATGTCGAAAAAAAATGAGATTTTTCAAACATGTTGTAAAAACATGCCATATGATGAAATAATGTAAAGGAAGGCGTGAAAAACACTCCAGAAAGGTTTTCTTTGAAAAAAAAATCATCATGAATTTTGGCGCAAAAAAAACGCCTTACTATACTATGTCGAAAAAAAATGCGATTTTTCTAACATGTTGTAAAAACGTGCCATATGATGAAATAATGTAAAGGAAGGCGTGAAAAACACTCCAGAAAGGTTTTCTTTGAAAAAAAATCATCATGAATTTTGGCGCAAAAAAAATGCCTTACTATACTATGTCGAAAAAAAATGCATTTTTCAAACATGTTGTAAAAACGTGCCATATGATGAAATAATGTAAAGGAGGGCGTGAAAAACACTCCAGAAAGGTTTTCTTTGAAAAAAAAATCATCATGAATTTTGGCGCAAAAAAAACGCCTTACTATACTATGTCGAAAAAAAATGCGATTTTTCTAACATGTTGTAAAAACGTGCCATATGATGAAATAATGTAAAGGAAGGCGTGAAAAACACTCCAGAAAGGTTTTCTTTGAAAAAAAAATCATCATGAATTTTGGCGCAAAAAAAATGCCTTACTATACTATGTCGAAAAAAAATGCGATTTTTCTAACATGTTGTAAAAACGTGCCATATGATGAAATAATGTAAAGGAGGCCGTGAAAAACACTCCAGAAAGGTTTTCTTTAAAAAACAAATCATCCTGAATTTTGGCGCAAAAAAAATGCCTTACTATACTATGTCGAAAAAAAATGCCATTTTCCATACATGTTGTAAAAAGGTGCCATATGATGAAATAATGTAAAGGAGGGCGTGAAAAACACTCCAGAAAGGTTTTCTTTGAAAAAAAAATCATCATGAATTTTGGCGCAAAAAAAATGCCTTACTATACTATGTCGAAAAAAAATGCGATTTTTCTAACATGTTGTAAAAAGGTGCCATATGATGAAATAATGTAAAGGAAGGCGTGAAAAACACTCCAGAAAGGTTTTCTTTGAAAAAAAAATCATCATGAATTTTGGCGCAAAAAAAATGCCTTACTATACTATGTCGAAAAAAAATGCAATTTTCCAAACATGTTGTAAAAACGTTCTATATGATGAAATAATGTAAAGGAGGCTGTGAAAAACACTCCAGAAAGGTTTTCTTTAAAAAACAAATCATCATGAATTTTGGCGCAAAAAAAAACGCCTTACTATACTATGTCGAAAAAAAATGCTATTTTCCAAACATGTTGTAAAAACGTGCCATATGATGAAATAATGTAAAGGAGGGCGTGAAAAATACTCCAGAAAGGTTTTTTTGAAAAAAAAATCATCATGAATTTTGGCGCAAAAAAAATGCCTTACTATACTATGTCGAAAAAAAATGCCATTTTCCAAACATGTTGTAAAAAGGTGCCATATGATGAAATAATGTAAAGGAGGGCGTGAAAAATACTCCAGAAAGGTTTCCTTGGAAAAAAAAATCATGAATTTTGGCGCAAAAAAATGTCTTACTATACTATGTCGAAAAAAAATGCCATTTTCCAAACATGTTGTAAAAAGGTGCCATATGGTGAAATAATGTAAAGGAAGGGCGTGAAAAACACTCCAGAAAGGTTTTCTTTGAAAAGCAAATCATCCCGAATTTTGGCGCAAAAAAAAACGCCTTACTATACTGTCGAAAAAAAATGCCATTTTTCAAACATGTTGTAAAAACGTGCCATATGGTGAAATAATGTAAAGGAGGGCGTGAAAAACACTCCAGAAAGGTTTTCTTTGAAAAGCAAATCATCCCGAATTTTGTCGCAAAAAAAACGCCTTACTATACTATGTCAAAAAAAATGTGATTTTTCTAACATGTTGTAAAAACGTGCCATATGATGAAATAGTGTAAAGGAAGCCGTGAAAAACACTCCAGAAAGGTTTTCTTTGAAAAAAAAAATTCACCATGAATTTTGGCCCAAAACACGCCATAGTACACTCTGTCGAAAAATGTCATGTTGTTTTCTGGATTGTACTCAGCTGCATGCCTTCGTCCACCCGGCCTCCGTTGACTCGTCCCGCCTGCCGTCTCTGGAGCTGAAGCTGGATTGGAACAGACCAAAGTACAGTCCAATCACGATGCCAGCTGCCTCTCAAAAGGCTCCTTCATCTGGCAGGTGGCAGCACTTCTTCTGAGGGGAAGCTGAGCTGGTCCAGCAGAACTTTGGAGATGTGTTCCAGTGGTTGGTGGATGTGTGGGGAGATAGAGAGGGACCTTTGAATAGTTCACAAAGGAAAACAGGAAACCCATTGGTAGTTTTAGTTTAGGGTGCTACTGAGGTGTGTTTTTGGGTTTTAAGAGGTGAACAGGAAGAGTTTTTTTTTCGTATTGATTATCTTTTACTTTGTTCCTGGTTGGAATGCCCATCAATGTCAACATGAAGTTCACTTTTAGTTCTGTTGATTTATTTTTATTTTACTAACACCCATTTACTTTTAACCCCCTCACATGTTGTGTTGTTGTAAACTTACTCTTTCAAATAAATACTCGTCTAACCCTCTGGAAACCAGCGTTTGGACTGTTTTTGTGTTGCTCCTCACCTACTTCAGACAGCCAGGACATAACGTTTTCTGGACCAAAAGCTGTACTATGACGTTTTAAGAGTGACATGCTATACTATGACGTTTGTTGAGCGACATGCTATGCTATAGGCTTTTTTAATTGACATATTAGTATTTTTTTTTTTTTTTTTTTTTTTTAGCAACATATAAGAATTTGAACAGTTTTACAAATAACTATACTTTTACTTGTGTAATGAAATACTATTCTATGGCATTTTTTAGATGACATATTATACTCTGATGTTTTCTTGAATAACTTACTATTTTGACAATATACTGCACTATGACATTGTTTTGAACCACATATCATACATGACAATTGTAGGCAACATCCTATCATTTTGCGCTTTTTGAACCACATAATAATCTATGGGGTTTTTATTTGCCAACATGCTGTACTATGAACTACAGGCCATACTATGTTATTCTTGAAAAGCATACTATACTTTGACATTTTCTGAACTACATACTATACTATGGCGTTATACACAGAGTGCTTTGGTTACATGTTGATTTATAATCTAGAATTTTTTCTGTTTTGTTTTTTGATGGGATTACCACAGACCTGACTGTGAACACCGTTGACATCCACCTGAGGGAGACGCTGCCTAAGATCTCAAGGCTGCTTGGTTGTGGTCTTTCTGGTCCTGCTCCAGAACGCCTTCATCAACTACGTCTTCTTTTGAAGAGGCCCTCAGATGCTGCAATCTCTGACCTTCAGGAGGAACTGCTGCTTTCACTCTGTAACGAGACGGCGGTTATTTTAAAGACCCAGCTCCTGGTGGCTTTGAGTGAAAGTCAAAACGGAACTATAGACAGTTAAATCTGAGCTGTCGGTCAGTATTTCAAACATCAAGTCCAACTCTGAAGCACACTGTGGCTGAAATGGGAACTTCACTCTCCACATCACTGACGACATCATCACACTCCAAAGCAGAGCACCTGTCTGCTGAACTTTTAAAAGTGGACAATAAATGTGAAGAATGTGAGCAGCAGCAGCCTGTGAGCAGCGGAACAGATGTGATCAGAAAGAAGTCATTTTCTTTTTTCTTTTCTTTCTGGTTGACTTGATGCTGTCAGATGCAGATGTTGGAGCTGATTCTGATCTTTCAGTATAAAAAGCTGCTTTTCCTTTACAGACTTTTCAGGAAATTATTCTCTCAAGTTTTCTCTGCTATTTATATTTTTATTATCTGTGATTATTTCATTATTTCTTTATTGTAAAAATAAAGTTTGAGGCATAAAGACTCATTTAGTTATTTTAATCCTGAAACCTTTGATGTAGCAGAACTAAACTTCCATTTTCCTTCTAGTACTTCTGATACTAGAACTAAACGTATCTTAAACACGGATCATCTGGTTTTAATGAATCAGCAGCAACATCATAACAACAAATGAGACAATTTTCAACAAATTAATGAAACTGATGTCATTTAAAACTATCAGTCTGTTTTAGTGTTAAATTAAAGCTGATTGCTGACAACTAGAACATTAACGTTACTGTTTTAATCACATTTAAGTTTCCTGAACGTTACATTAACGTCAACCAGCCACAGTTTTATGAACTTAATGAACCACATTACAGGAACACAACACACTTCAGCTGTTGACAGGAAACAACACAAACATCGTTAGCTTGATGCTACATTTAGCTGCTAATCAGGACTGGTCAGCTAGCTCGGTTAGCAATGCTAATTCACATTAAAGCTAATATTCACTGGATGCTAACTCTCTTCTTCTGGTCAACACACACAATAAAAATCCACCAACTCCTGGGGTTCACTGCTCACATTATATCTGACTCTGAAGTTGAACTTAAAGTTCATTAAAACCGGCACCGATCAGTAAATTATCATTTATTACCGACCACCTGTTGGAGTCCTTCAGTGTCTGTTGGTCCAATCCGCCAAAGGACTGAATTACTGAACTGAAAACTGATTAAAACAAGACAACGGACAGTAAAACTGTCTGTGGAAAATGTGCTGCTGCTCCACCGATAAATACCAACAAACTAAAACAAACTTGGTGGAAGTGTTGCTTTTAGTGATTTTTTAATAAATAGCAAATATGAGGATTTTATTTTTCTGGAAGTAAAAGGAAACGTTGCTTATACGTAGTTTCGCTAACTTAACTTTAGCTGCACTTTAACCATGCTCTAACTGATTGATCTTTTTTTTAATATTAAAATAGCTGCACTTCCTTTGTATATTTGGTCGTTTCTTATGTTGCTGCTGTTTCATTGCAATTATATTTTAATAATATCACTTTAAATTCAGATAATTGAAAAGAAAAAAATGGCTCTGAAATTCTCAATGAACTGATACGTCATCTAGTGTTAAACTGAATAAGAATTCTTAATAATATAAAATGTAACTGACTGAGCTGTATTAATTAACTCGAGATATTTCAAATCGAAAGAAACACAACATTGACTGAAAGATTTGTCAATTAAACCTTAAATTCATTTACCTAAGAAAACCATCCTTTAATGTCTTACCTTAAAACGACCTACATTTTTAAAAAACATAGGTGCAAAGTAAAAGTTTAACACTAAAGATGAATCACTGATGAACATTTAATTGCTCAGCAGATATTCAGGACTACTGACAACACAGAACCTTAACCTTAACGTTTTAATCACATTTAGGTTTTCTAAATGTTACATTAATGTGAACCAGTGTCTCCATGAACAGTTTTATTCACTAAATGTACCACATTACAGTAACACAACACACTTCAGCTGTTTACATGAAACTAGGGTTGCCACCTTTCAGAAATGAAAATAAAGGACGCCCACCACGGCTGCTGGGGCCACAGTTCAATAAAGTTGTAAAGATATTCACAGATTCAGACTTCCAGCATCAATAACTCACATAAATGTTGTCAAAACATAAACGGTGCCTCTTTCCCATCGTTGTAAGGTAGACAATGTGCTACAAGCCCAGTTTTATCAAAAGTAGCTGTCTTTCAAGCTGCAGGAATAACATTGATGTCAACAGGAGCCAGTTGAAGGCTGCAGTGATTTTGGTGACACTACAGAGTATCAGAGTGAAGTTACTGAATATTTGTGTCTCTCTCTTCGCTGTTGCAGCGGTTTTGCAAATTGCAGACGGACCCTGTTCACTCCATAGACACCAATGTTATTCCTGTAGCTTGAAAGACAGCTACTTTTGATAAAACTGGGCTTGTAGCACATTGTCTGCCTTACAACGATGGGAAAGAGGCATCGTTTATGTTTTGACAACCTATATCTAATGAGTTATTGATGCCAGGAAGTCTGAATCTGTGAATATCTTTCCAACTTTACTGAACTCAGGGCCACTACCACCTAAGGAGTGATATATTTAATTCTGAAAAAAGCATTTAGAAATACGTAATGCTTTAAGTGCTTTATTAACACGATACTAAGAATTTTGTATTGTTTTATTATCACAGGTTCTGTCTGAAAATAAGTGGCATCATTGTAAACAGTGAAACCAAACTAATGAAATGTAATGAGCAACCAGTGTGCAATACTGGATTCTGCAAAAACATAAACTGAATGCAAAATACTGTACAAAGAAATTCTCTGCAGACAGTTGTTTTTCGTCTAAATCTTATCTTAATACAATTAATGTATTGACATATTTATGTGTGTATGCATGTATTTATTGTTTTATTTAGTACTGTTAACATAGAGTGCTGAATGAGTTTTTCTTTAGCTAGCAAAGGCCATTTATTGATTACATATAGGCTATTTAATAAATGTTTATTAAAAACTACAAAAGCATTAAAAAACAATTACAACTTAGGCATTTATTGTCACTAAAATACTGCAGAGTACAGACCACATCAGCATGATTATAAGCATCCTCTGGTAAATTAACAACCAGATACTGATGTCTCTCACCATATGGACTTCAGGAGATGATTAGATGATGATAAACTGTGACCTACTGGTTGGATTCTCTCTGTTCTCATGTTTCTTACATGTTGGTCTCCTGATGCTGCCTTACTTCAGCCAGTCCATGAACAACAGAAAACACAGTTTGTCTCGTACCCACTGCCAGGGGTTCCAGTCTTCCCACTCACGTCTGCAATTTTAAAATGTTCTTGCTTCTTTGAACATGGTGGAGTTCCGCTTGTAGACATTTTTAGCTGCGCGGGTGCAGCACCGTTTGCAACCAGGCAACCAGAGGCAGGACCGGACACGCAGAGAACTCTGAGCCCTTGTCCACACGTAGCCGGGTATCTCACAAAACGAAGATATTTTTCTACGATTCGGCCTATCATCCACACGAAAACGCAGATTTACGTCATCAAAAACGATTCTTTTTAAAAACTCCGACAAAGTGAAGATTTGCGAATTCTCCGTTTTATGCGTCTGCATGTGGACATCAGTAACTGGGGTTTTGCGTTTCGAAACGTCACCGCCTGCGACAAAATATGTTCTTACGTCACATATGCGACCTGTGTTTACATTCGGAAACAGTATGGATGCTCTCACAAGGTTTTGGGCGCTGTTTCTTGTACAGGCGCTTTTTACTTGCTTGTTTTTACAAGCCCAGATACTGCTCCACATTCAACAACACAGGCGAAGGACGACGTTAAGGACGGTTATTCTCCACCTCCTTGCTAGGATTTGGGGAACTACTGCCACCTAAAGGTCCGGCATGCTTATGAATGTGCTTAAAAACGCACCTATGCGGTTAGGTGTGGATGAAGTTTTTTTCTAAAAACGAGGTGGTGTGTACATAAGTGTTTTTCTAGACGGAGGGAACAGGCTATTCGGTTTTACAAAAACCCTGCTACGTGTGGACAAGGCCTGAGATCTATCCGCTGGACTTCGCGGGTCCTCGCTGCATTGGTCCTACGTCAAAGAACTTGGCTGCCCTTAATATTTCCTGTGTTTTATTTTGTTCATTAAACAGTTTTGATGAGTGTATGACAGACGTGTACGGGGCATTTATGAAAATATGGAACAATTTGCGTCCCGTATTGATTCAATATGGGACGCAACAATTAATTGTCAAATAAAGGACGATTCCGTATTTTAAGGGGACGGGTGGCAACCCTACATGAAACTCAACACAAACATCGTTAGCTTAATGCTACGTTAGCTTTAATCAGGCTACGACTGGAGCAGCTAGCTCGGTTAGCATCGCTAACGTTAAAGCTAATATTTACCGGATGCTAACTCTCTTCTCTGGTCAACACACACAGAAATAAACTCCACCAACATCTGGAGTGCATGGCACACATTATATCTGACACTAAAGCTGCATATAAAGTGCATTAAAAGAGGCACCGATACGAAAATAAACATTTACTTACCGAACTATCAGAGTCCTTTCAGTGTCTGCTGGTAAAATCAGCCGAAGGCAGAAAACTGGTTAAAACAAGCCAACGGGCAGGAAAACTGTCTGTGGAAAAATGTTCTTCTGCTGCACCGATAAATAAACCAACAGTTATTATATCAGAATTAATCCAAAGGAGGAGAGCAGAATCTTTGCTGCCTCCTCCATAGGACCTGTCAATCATTCCAGACTGCAGCTTTTAATGGTTGTAACAGTTCCGTTCATTGGTGACTGAAAATAAGCAGTGAAACATTTATCTCCTGCAAGTGCAGTTCACTGGACTACATTGCTTACATCTTCTTCAATATTTAGCGTACACTCCAATAAGACTTAGAGCAGAATAAAGAGCACGGTGAAGATGTGTATAATGCTCAGAACAACTCTCTATTTGTGGAGACCCTGATGGACAATGTATGGTGACCCTCATCTTTGGAGTATTTTGGTTTAGTTTCTATTTGTGTTAGTTTTTTTTGTAACCTAAATGAACTGGAGTCAGTGTTTAACTTTCCTGAATGAGCCATACACCACAACATTAAAACCACCTGCCTTCTACTGTGCAGGTCCTCCTCAGCTGTGACCCATCGATCATTGACCAGTACACGGACTCCACCAGAGCTGTGGTGTCAGGCCCCAAGACATTATCAGCAGATCCTGTGAGTTGGCTTGGGACCTCAGAGTTGTTTTCCCAGCACAGTCCAAAGATCTTGGAATCACATCTTGGGAATTTAAAGACCAAATCAACACCTAGAGCTGTCATGTTCCTCATACTCCTGCTGAAAAGTTTTTACAGTGTGCATTATCCTGCTCAAAGAGACCACTGCATTCATGAGATACTGTGGCCATGAAGTGGTGCCACAGCTTGCAGTAATGTTGAGATAAAATTACATCCACATGATTGCCAGGATCCAAGGTTCACCAGGAGAACATTACCCAGAGCATCACACTACCTCCATGAGCTCACCTTCTTCCTGCAGCTCATCCTGTTGCACGCACACAGCCATCTACATGATGTAGAAGAAAACATGATTTGTCAGACCATGGCACCTCCCTCCATTGTTTCACTGTGCAGTTCTGATGCCCACATGTCCATTTAAGGCACTTCCTGCAGGGGGTATGGGTCATCTTGGACACTTGGACCAGAGAAAGCTGTGAGACACTTTGTTCTGCTGCCTTTCTATCATAGCCAGCATTACAGGTAGAGCATGTGATTTCAGTCCAGTACACCTTTTGTTAAATTTAGTGAACACATCTTCACAGTTAACAAGCTGTCCTGTGTGCATGCTGAAAAAAAAACCCTGTGTTAATTCACAACTCTGGATCGGTCAGTGAGAAGCTATCAAAGTGGCTCAGATCCACACAGCACTATTCCAGCATGTCCAGTACATGTTTGTGGAGAGATGTGGGGAAAAGGAGCAGTGGGAGTGACAGTAAATCTGCCACGTCATCTAAACATTCAAACTAGAGAAATATCAAAAATCTCTCTTCCAAATCACAGACTCCGCCTTTAAGATTTTCAGCAGTTTGTGCTACAGTAGGTCTCCCGTTGTTTTGTGGTTGTCCTTCCACTGCATACTGCCAACACCTCATAAAACCTACAGTTTCGGAGATGTTCTGACCCAGTCGTCTAGTCGAGACATTTTGGCACTTGTTTAAACACAATTGGTGACAACTGTATTGGACCATGTAAGATTGTTGTTGCACAATTCAAGGCGCCTAACCCTAACCCTAACCCTAACCCCTAACCCTAACCCTAAATGGCTCCATTAGTAACTGATTATTTTTTAAGTAACTTAACAGGATGCTGGTTAACAAGGAGTTGATGATCCAATAGCTGCCTGTTTTCAGGGTAAAAAAAAAAAACAAAAAAACCTACTCACTTTAAGAAAATATTCTGGTGAAATACAATCTACAAAAAAACAAACAAAAAAAACAAACAGCCTTTGCCTATATTTCTATGATCTGACCAGTTTAAAGCCTTGCCCAGTGTCCAGTATGGCTGGTGGGAACCAGTTGAGTTTGACTCTCCTCAAACATCGCACAGACGCCACAGATCCGCAGCAGGTTCAGACTGCCGCACCACAGCGCCAGCTGGACCAGCGGGTAGGTCATCCGTGGGAAGTACATGCTCCAGTGATTGGTCACATCACTTCCTGTCGGCAGATGCAGCGTGTAGTCGCTCCAGTGTTTGGAGATGCGTCACAGTTTAGTATGTTGTCCAAAATGTCACAAAAATGTCATAGTTTAGTATGTCGTACAAAATGTGACAAAAATGTCATAGTTTAGTATGTGGTACAAAATGTGGCCAAAAACGTCATAGTTTAGTATGTCATCCAAAATGTCCCAAAAATGTTATGGTTTAGTATGTCGTCCAAAATGTGCAAAACACGTCATGGTTTAGTATGTCTTCCAAAATGTGTAAAAAACATCATAGTTTAGTATGTCGTCCAAAATGTCACAAAAATGTCATAGTTTAGTATGTCGTCCAAAATGTGGCCAAAAACGTCATCGTTTAGTATGTCGTCCAAAATGTCACGAAAACATCATAGTTTAGTATGACATCCAAAGGGTCACAAAAATGTCATAGTTTAGTATGTCATCCAAAATGTCACAAAAACGTCATAGTTTAGTATGTCGTCCAAAATGTGTGAAAAATGTCATACTTTAGTATGTGGTACAAAATGTGGCCAAAAACGTCATAGTTTAGTATGTCGTCCAAAATGTCAGAAAAACGTCATAGTTTAGTATGTGGTCTAAAATGTCAGAAAAATGTCATAGTTTAGTCTGTCGTCCAAAATGTGTGAAAAATGTCATAGTTTCGTATGTCGTCCAAAATGTCAGAAAAACGTCATAGTTTAGTATGTGGTCCAAAATGTGACAAAAACGTCATAGTTTAGTATGTCGTCCAAAATGTGACAAAAACTTCACAGTTTAGTATGTTGTCCAAAATGTCACAAAAACGTCATAGTTTAGTATGTCGTACAAAATGTCACAAAAATGTCATAGTTTAGTATGTCATTCAAAATGTGGCCAAAAACGTCATAGTTTAGTATGTCGTCCAAAATGTCACAAAAATGTCATAGTTTAGTATGTGGTACAAAATGTGGCCAAAAACGTCATAGTTTAGGATGTCATCCAAAATGTCCCAAAAATGTTATAGTTTAGTATGTCGTCCAAAATGTGCAAAAAACATCGTAGTTCAGTGCGTGTTTCAAAATGTCTAAAAAAAGTCATGGTTTAGAATGTCATCCAAAATGTCACAAAAATGTCATAGTTTAGTATGTGGTCCAAAATGTGGCCAAAAACGTCATAGTTTAGTACGTCGTCCAAAGTGTCACAAAAATGTCATAGTTTAGTATGCCATCCAAAATGTCACAAAAACGTCATAGTTTAGTATGTCGTCCAAAATGTGACAAAAATGTCATAGCTTAGTATTTCGTCCAAAATGTCACAAAAACGTCATAGTTTAGTATGCCGCTCAAAATGTGGCCAAAAACATCATAGTTTAGTATGTCGTCCAAAATGTGCAAAAAACATCGTAGTTCAGTGCGTGTTTCAAAATGTCTAAAAAAAGGTCATGGTTTAGAATGTCGTCCAAAATGTCACAAAAATGTCATAGTTTAGTATGTGGTCCAAAATGTGGCCAAAAACGTCATAGTTTAGTATGTCGTCCAAAATGTCACGAAAACATCATAGTTTAGTATGTCGTCCAAAATGTGTAAAAAATGTCATACTTTAGTATGTGGTACAAAATGTGGCCAAAAACGTCATAGTTTAGTATGTGGTCCAAAATATCACAAAAATGGCATAGTTTAGTATGTTGACCAAAGTGTGGAAAAAAAACATCTTAGTTTAGTATGTCGTCCAAAATGTGCAAAAAACATCGTAGTTCAGTGCGTGTTTCAAAATGTCTAAAAAAAGTCATGGTTTAGAATGTCGTCCAAAATGTCACAAAAATGTCATAGTTTAGTATGTGGTCCAAAATGTGGCCAAAAACGTCATAGTTTAGTATGTCGTCCAAAATGTCACGAAAACATCATAGTTTAGTATGTCGTCCAAAATGTCACGAAAACATCATAGTTTAGTATGTCGTCCAAAATGTGTAAAAAATGTCATACTTTAGTATGTGGTACAAAATGTGGCCAAAAACGTCATAGTTTAGTATGTGGTCCAAAATATCACAAAAATGGCATGGTTTAGTATGTTGACCAAAGTGTGGAAAAAAACATCTTAGTTTAGTATGTCGTCCAAAATGTCACAGTTTAGTATGTCGTCCACAATGTGGAAAAAACGTAATGGTTTAGTATGTGGTCCAAAATGTGACAAAAACGTCACAGTTTAGTATGTCGTCCAAAACGTCATTAAAATGTCATAGTTTAGTCTGTCGTCCAAAATGTGGAAAAAATGTCATAGTTTAGTATGTCGTTCAAAATGTGGCCAGAAACGTCATAGTTTAGTATGTCGTCCAAAATGTTGGAAAAACGTCATAATTTAGTATGTCGTTCAAAATGTCACAATAACGTTATAGTTTAGTCTGTCGTCCAAAATGTGACCAAAAAGTCATAGTTTAGTATGTCGTCCAAAATGTGACCAATAACGTCATAGTTTAGTATGTCGTCCAAAATGTCACAGAAACGTCATAGTTTAGTATGTCCACCAAAATGTCACAAAAATGTCATAGTTTTGTATGTCGTCCAAAATGCCAGTAACACGTCACAGTTTAGTATGTCGTCCAAAATGTTGGAAAAACGTCATAATTTAGTATGTCGTTCAAAATGTCACAATAACGTTATAGTTTAGTCTGTCGTCCAAAATGTGACCAAAAAGTCATAGTTTAGTATGTCGTCCAAAATGTGACCAATAACGTCATAGTTTAGTATGTCGTCCAAAATGTCACAGAAACGTCATAGTTTAGTATGTCCACCAAAATGTCACAAAAATGTCATAGTTTTGTATGTCGTCCAAAATGCCAGTAACACATCACAGTTTAGTATGTCGTCCAAAATGTTGGAAAAACGTCACAATTTAGTATGTCGTTCAAAATGTCACAATAACGTCATATTTTAGTATGTGGTACAAAATGTGGCCAAAAACATCATCGTTTAGTATGTCGTCCAAAATGTCACAAAAACGTTATAGTTTAGTCTGTCGTCCAAAATGTGACCAAAAAGTCATAGTTTAGCATGTCGTCCAAAATGTGGCCAAAAACGTCATCGTTTAGTATGTGGTTCAAATTGTCACAAAAACGTCATAGTTTAGTATGTCGTTCAAAATGTCACAAAAATTTTATAGTTTAGTATGTCGTCCAAAATGTGTAAAACACGTCATGGTTTAGTATGTCGTCCAAAATGTCACAAAAAATGTCATAGTTTAGTATGTCGTCCAAAATGTCACAAAAAAGTCATAGTTTAGTATGTCGTCCAAAATGTGCAAAAAATGTCATAGTTTAGTATGTCGTCCAAAATGTCACAAAAACGTCATAGTTTAGTATGTCGTCCAAAATGTCACAGAAACGTCATAGTTTAGTATGTCGTCCAAAATGTGTAAAAAATGTCATAGTTTAGTATATCGTCCAAAATGTCACAGAAAGGTCATAGTTTAGTATGTCGTCCAAAATGTCACAGAAACGTCATAGTTTAGTATGTCGTCCAAAATGTGTAAAAAATGTCATAGTTTAGTATGTCGTCCAAAATGTCACAAAAACGTCATAGTTTAGTATGTCGTCCAAAATGTCACAAAAACGTCATAGTTTAGTATGTCGTCCAAAATGTCACAAAAAAGTCATAGTTTAGTATGTCGTCCAAAATGTGAAAAAAATGTCATAGTTTAGTATGTCGTCCAAAATGTCACAAAAACGTCATAGTTTAGTATGTCGTCCAAAATGTCACAAAAACGTCATAGTTTAGTATGTCGTCCAAAATGTGTAAAAAATGTCATAGTTTAGTATATCGTCCAAAATGTCACAGAAAGGTCATAGTTTAGTATGTCGTCCAAAATGTCACAGAAACGTCATAGTTTAGTATGTCGTCCAAAATGTGTAAAAAATGTCATAGTTTAGTATGTCGTCCAAAATGTCACAGAAACGTCATAGTTTAGTATGTCGTCCAAAATGTCACAGAAATGTCATAGTTTAGTATGTCGTCCAAAATGTGCGAAAAAAGTCATAGTTTAGTATGTCGTCCAGAATGTGTGAAAAATGTCATAGTTCAGTGTGTGGTCCAAAATGTGTAAAAAACATCATAGTTTAGTATGTCGTCCAAAATGTGACTAAAACGTCATAGTTTAGTATGTCCTCCAAAATGTGTGAAAAACGTCATAGTTTAGTATGTGGTCCAAAACGTCATTAAAATGTCATAGTTTAGTCTGTCGTACAAAATGTGTAAAAAACATCATGGTTTAGTATGTCGTCCAAAATGTTGAACAAATGTCATCGTTTAGTATATTGTCCAAGATGTCACAAAAATATCATTGTTTACTATGTCGTCCAAAATGTGACAATAACGTCATAGTTTAATATGTTTTCCAAAATGTTGAAAAAAAGTCATCGGAACAGCAGAGTCATGTGACGATTGGCGTACATTCGTCTGTGAATCTGTGCAACATTACTCAAAAATGGCCATTCAATAAATAGGTTGTAAAAGTAAAACCTGCAGTCAAATGTCATTTTTTTACGCCACCATGGCTCCCCGCAGAACCTGCCCCTGCTGCTGAAAACATATCCTAGAGGAAACACTGAGTATGTTGAAAAAAATCATGGCGTGGTACATCGCAAAAAAGTCATAGTATAATATGTAGAAAAAAGTCATAGCATACACACATGGACAAAATTGTTGGTACCCCTCGGTTAATGAAAGAAAAACCCACAATGGTGACAGAAATAATTTGAATTTGACAAAAGTAATAATAAATAAAAATTCTATGAAAATTAACCAATGAAAATCAGACATTGCTTTTGAACCGTGGTTTAACAGAATTATTTTAAAAAAATAAACTCATGAAACAGGTCTGGACAAAAATGATGGTACCCCTAGAAAAGACTGAAAATAATATGACCATAGGGACATGTTCAATCAAGGTGTGTCCTCTAATTAGCTTCACAGGTGTTTACAAACTTGTAATCAGTCAGTTGGCCTATTTATAGGGTTACAAGTAGTCACTGTGCTGTTTGGTGACATGGTGTGTACCACACTAAACATGGACCAGAGGAAGCAGGTCATGGGTCTTGCAACAGGATAATGACCCAGTGTGTAGTATGTCTAAAAAGGCCTTGGTATAGTATGCCAAAAAAAGTCACAGTATAGTATGTCGGGAAAAAGTTATAGTATAGTACGTCAAAAAAATGTCATAGTATGTTGACAAGTCAAAAAAGTCATAGTTTAGTCTGTCGAAAAAATGTCATAGAAAAGTATGTCAAAATGTCATAGTATGACGAAAAGTCAAAAAAAGTCATCATATAGCATGTTGTAAAAAAGTCATATTATAGTATGTCGAAAAAATGTGACAGTATAGTATATCGAAAAGTTATATTACAATATATCGAAAAGTCAAAAAAAATGTCATAGTATAGTATGTTGAAAAAAGTCATAGTAAGACGGAAAGTAAAAAAAAAAAGTCCTAATATAGTATGTTATTGTCACTGAATGGTTTGACTGAAATGATGTGATTCATATGTCATATTCTTTCACAGTCACTAAACTTAACATCTGTGGGAGGTTTCGTGTTGGACAGTTTTCTCCATCTTCAACACCATGTGAGTAAATATCTTCTGGGAGATGTTCGTCCCTCCAGTAGAACTCAGATACTCAACGGCAGGAGCAGCAACAACCCAACATCCAACCAAAGCACTTTATATGCTTTTAATTTGTCACCTGTCTCCATTTTTACAGTGTTTTTGTTCTGACACTTGTTAACTCCTGCTATTTCACACAAAGGCCCTCTATTAACTCTCTTTGTGTTTGCTTTGTTCTATAAAGTCATGCTTATGTTCCTCTTTCTCACATGTAACTCCATTTGATCAACGTGGCATAGGTTTATACCTCGTCACCTCACGTTGTTTGGATTTCTTGTTTTGAAAAGCACTTTATAAGTTTGTCTTTTAAAGGTGGATGTGAATAAAGATTAATGTTGTTATTAGTGCTATTCTGACATTCTTTTAACATTTCTACACTATGATGCTTATAGTACACTTCAGTGTATGTTTTAGAACATACTATAGTAGATTTGATTTTACAATGTTCTAAATCATAACATTTTTGGTAAAATATAATAGTTTGACTTCATAAATCAATACTTTGACATTTTTAAATAAAATACTCTAAGAATTTTTTATAGTGCACTTTACTATGTTTTTTTTACAACATGCTGTCATATTAAGTTTTTTATAATGCACTATATTACTTTTTATGTTTACAACTTTTCATAACATAACTTTTTAAAAATAAACTATTATACTATGATATTTTTCTAACATACTATATTTTGCAACAATATTTAATATAATTTACAACATACTATATATTCTTTCTAACATACTGCATTGTGACATTTTTGTATAACATAACATTTTTATTATACTCTGATTTTTATAATGTAAGATACACCTTTATTCATTAAGATACACCAATGTAATAAACCATTTTTTCACATTTATACTGATATTTTTAAAAGTACACTATATTTTTTAAATAAAATATTACACTATGACTTTTTCTTAAACGTACTGAACAATATATATATATATATATATATATATATATATATATATATATATATATATATATATATATATAAATAAATATAAAACAATTCTATACAGTACCATTTTTTTAAAGCACACCACATTAAACTCTATTTCTCAATACATAGTATACTCTCATGTATTTCTTTAGCTCCAGTTCTGTCTATAGATTAGTGAACTAACCTGTTCAGTGGTGGCGATGCAGTCCTGGTACATCACCACCGGGAGCGTCACCTTCCTCAGGAACCTGGAGGATCGACCCAGGTACTTAGTGGCTCCCCAGCCAGTCACCATGCCCCGGTTACCCTCCTGAACACAAAAATCAGGTCAATAATAATGGATTAGATTTATATAGCGCTTTTCAAGGCACTCAAAGCACTTCACAATGAATCCATTGTTCATTCACTCACACATTCTCACTCTGGTGGTGGTAAACTACATTTGTAGCCACAGCTGCCCTGGGGCAGACTGATGGAAGCATGGCTGACAATCTGCGCCTACGGCCCCTCCGACCACCACCAACATTCACACTCATTCATACTCCAGTGTGAGTAGCAGCACTGGAGGCCAGGTGAGTAAAGTGTCTTGCCCAAGGACACAACAGCACATGACTAGGACAGAGCGGGAATCGAAACGCCGACCTTTCGATCATTGGACGACCCGCTCTACCACCTGAGCCACAGCCGCCCCTACTGAAGTACTGAAGTTCTGCATCATCCAGAGCATCATTCAGCAGGTGTTCCTTAGATAAAGTTACCTGCAGCAGATATCTGGACAGGTGGATGTCGGGAAGGCACGCGGGGGTTGCTGTGGGACTCCTGACCACCGGCTTGGCGAGGTAGAGCAGAGCGATGTCGCTGTCGAAGGTGAAGGAGTGGAAGTAAGGATGAATGATGACCTCCTGGATCTTTATCACTTGTTCTCCTGGATCAGGACGCTTCTTGTCGTAGTCACCTGCAGAGACACCAGACATTAAAATGTGTTTCAAATGACGGAGTTCAAAATGCAGCCCTCAAACACAATCCCCACTGTGAAGCATGGTGGTAGCAGCATCATGATGTGAAACACGGTGGTGGCAGCATCATGATGTGAAGCACGGTGGTGGCAGCATCATGATGTGAAGCATGGTGGTGGCAGCATCATGACATGAAGCACGGTGGTGGCAGCATCATGATGTGAAGCACGGTGGTGGCAGCATCATGATGGGAAGCATGGTGGTAGCAGCATCATGATGGGAAGCATGGTGGTAGCAGCATCATGAAGTGAGGCACGGTGGTGGCAGCATCATGACGGGAAGCATGGTGGTAGCAGAATCATGATTTGAAACATGGTGGTAGCAGCATCATGATTTGAAACACGGTGATTGTAGCATCATGACGTGAAGCATGGAGGTGGCAGTATCATGAATTTTTTGTCAAAAAATGGGCTGAATACTTTTTACAGGTACTATATATGAGGCTGGATGACTCATTTCAGATTGTCTAACAGTGCACTAGTGTTGTTACCTATAGTAACGTAGTCTGCCATTTCTGTGAAGCAGTGAGCCGCAGAAACAACCCATCGATCAGAAACCAGAGTCCCTCCACAGAAACCAAAACCATCATGCCTGTGAATTAGAACCTAAACACACAAACACAGTTTTTAACCACAAATGTCAGTAAATGCAGAGAAAACAATGACCAGAGTGACTTAGAGTAAACTCAGAACCTGCCAGGGGCTTCCTCCTCGCCTTTCCAGGAGTCCACCAACAACACGAGGGGATATGTCTTCTCCCGGTGCTGTTTGGTTCCCAGACGTTGCGTTTACTGTCCTCGGTTCCTCTGTCACTTCTGTCGTGTTGAGTTCAGGGACCTGGCTTTCTGTGATGTTGTCATCCAACATGGCGTCCATCTCCATGGTGACATTGTCCAACTCCCAAGGACTCAACAGAGAGCGACCGCCGAACAGCGCCTCCATCTGCTGACGACCGCAGGGGAACTTCACTGGACAGGACAGAAATACTGAAAATCAGATTTACACTCAAATAAACACTAATTTGTTTGGCTCAAATGGTGTTCAGCATGTTTGGTGTGAAACTGGCCAGGACCACCATGGTGGATGCAAGTTTTAGTATAGTGCATCGAAAAAAGTCAGTATAGTATGTTGAAAAAGTCATAGTTTAGTATGCTAAAAAAGTCATAGTATGTCATAAAAAGTCAGAAAAGTATGTTGAAAAAAGTCAGAACATTATGTCATAAGTCATAGTATAGCATATTGCAAAAAACTCATTTCAATCAATCAATCTTTATTTGTCATTGCACACTTTCATATACAACGAAATTTCATTTGAGCTGCCCTGCCAATGACAGCTCCGGCTGCTGCGCAGTGCTGCGCGCACCTTTCTTGGTACAGTACTCGAAAAAAGTCAGTGCAGTACGATAAAAAACCCTCATAGTATACTATGTTGAAAAAAGTCATGGTATAGTACATCAAAAAAGTCATGGTATAGTATGTCAAGAAAATTCATACTACAGTATGTCATAAAAAAAAGTCATCGTATAGTACACGGAAAAAAGTCAGAGTATAGTATGTCATAAAAAGTCCTAGTATAGTACAGCAAAAAAGTCATAGTTTAGTACATGAAAAAATTAAAGCATAGTATGTCATAAAAAAGTCATAGTAAAATATGCTGTAAAGAAAGTCCTCATATAGTATGCCAAAAACGTCATGATATAGTATGTCAAAAAATGTCATAGTGTAATATGTCAATAAAAGTGTCAGTCTAATATGATGAAAAAGTCGTAGTATAGTACATGAAAAAAGTCATAGTATAGCACGGCAAAAAATTCATACTATGGTATGTTGAAAAAGTCATAGTATAGTTTGTCAAAAAAGTCAGAGTATAATACATCAAAAAGTCATAGTATTGTGCATCAAAAAAGTCATAGTATAGTATGTTGAAAAAAGTCATAGTATAGTATGTCGTAAAAAAGTCAGTGCAGTATGTCAAAAAAGCATAGCATAGTACGTCAAAAAAGGTTGCAGTATAGTATGTCAAAAAATCAGTATAGTATGTTGAAAAAAATCATAGTAGAGTATGTTGACAAAAACAGTATAGTTTGTTGTAGAAAAGTCCTATTATTGTACGTCAAAAAAAGGTTATAGTATAGTATGTTAAAAACACTCAAACACAAATTTGTTTGGTGTGAACGTGGCCAGGAGTACCACAGTGAATGCATCGTCCTGACAGTGAAGCACAGCGGTGGATTGGAGGATATGGAGCTTCATGAGTGAACAAGGTGTTGGGGAGACAACCTTTTGTAGAAACTGTATCGTCATACAGTTTAGGATCATTTGATACATACAGGGGTGTGCTCGCTTCTGTCAGATACTATATGTGCAGTACAATCATTAGTACTATGTAACATTAGCAGTGTTCACAGTTCACTGCTCCAGGGGCGCTGTACCATGGCTGACTCTGCGCTCTGACTTCCCCAATTGGGGAGATATGCGAAAATCAGAATTTCCCCTTGTGGGATTATTTAAATCTTTAACTGCAGCAACTTTAAGATACGCTATTGAAGCTGGAATTACCGCGGCTGCTGGCACCAGACTTGCCCTCCAATTGATCCTCGTTAAAGGATTTAAAGTGTACTCATTCCAATTACAGGGCCTCGAAAGAGTCCTGTATTGTTATTTTTCGTCACTACCTCCCCGAGTCGGGAGTGGGTAATTTGCGCGCCTGCTGCCTTCCTTGGATGTGGTAGCCGTTTCTCAGGCTATGGGGAGTATTACCATCCTCAGAGCATCTTTGTCCATCAGAGTCCAGTTTGAATCCGTCAGCGCAGCCACACTGAACTCCAGCTCCACCTGGCAGGTCTCTGCAGTACTGCAAACAACCACCGTTTCTATAGCGACACTCCGACACCTCTGCACACAACACAGGTACAGTCATCGTACATTTACCAGAGGGTCAGGTGTTGTCTACTTGAGTTGCAGGTGTCACTTACCTGACTCGCAGGTCTTGCCGTGGTACTGAGGAGGGCAGAGACACATGAAGTCACCCCGGTCCAGAGTACACATGCCTCCGTTCAGACAGGGGTTGGTCCGACAGGGGTTCAGATCTACGACACACAGGGAGGCACTCGAACACAACTCAACTCATGGAGCGATTTTTATTTTAAAATATTGATGATGATCGTACTCACTGGTGTATCTGAACCAGAACTCCAGCTGTGGGGAGAGGAAGTCAGAGTTACTAGATGCAGCTGTACCGTCAGGGTCTGACTGACTGGATGTTCTGGATAAAAACAAAAAATGTTAAAGCCTTAATGTCGTAAAGCATAATTTTCAGACTTTGGTGCCCTCCAGTGGTCATATTAAAGAGATACCACATATTCTGTACGTTTTCCCTCAATAGAAATCATGTCTGAACAGTTTCTACAGAATGGCAACAATCAACCACATAGGCTGACAGGAACAACAGAGAGACAAACAAATCAACTACAGAGAGACACAACCGTTTAGAGATGTGAAATGACCACAAACAAATGCTAATTTAATGCAAAGAGATAAAATCCACTTCTAGACATACGAAAGAACCACAAAGGGCTGCAGAGAGACTTTGGACCAATAAATACGAATACAAAGTGAACACAAATAGACGCAAAACCAATGCAAAAAGAGACAAAAGAACAACAAAGAAACACAAAACGGTGACAAAAACAAACAAAAATATCAGAAAGTGAAGCAGATGGACCACTGACAGACAGAACCCATCAGCTCCAACCTAACATGTCAAAGGAGTTGTTGTGTGGCTGCATTTTGTTCCAATAGGTGATCGAACGGTCGAGGGTAAACTTTGCAAACAGTTCGTACCGTCTTCTCCTGGGTCTGGAAGATTTCGGCGGCTTCCTCCTGAGAGCAGCTCTCCTCGTAACACTCCCTCTCCAGGTTTCCAGGCAGTATCTCCTCCAGGAGGTGGGAGTTAGCTCGCCGCGTCCTGGTGGAGGAGTGAAGGTACCGACCGGCAGTTGACTTGTCCACGAACACTGAAGGGTGGACAAAAAAAACAAACAAATCAGGAACACTCAGCCGTCCCACACAGCTTCAAACACTCCACAACAGGGCTGTGCTATGAAACAAGATTAGACTCTGAGGGATGGACTGCCTAATCTGAACCAGAGGGGTGTTTTGTTATTGGAGTTCTGGCCATAAAGAACACCGAGCATAGGAAGGTACCAGAGGATGTTAAGTCAAAGGTCGGTGATTGACTTGTCGTAATTTCATCACCTGTCACCTGTGGCTGTATGTCTTGGACATTTGGGTAAAGAAAGTAGAAGAACAGTCAGCTGATCACCACCCTTTGTTGAGCTGGACTGAGGCCGTTAAGAGAACAAGAATGGCTTCAACGCTTGTCTGGCCCCGGGGTCTCCTGAAGTAGCAGACAGGTACTGGGGGTAACAATGCTGACCTGGACAGGTAACATTTTCGGACTGTGGAAGGACTTTGAGGAGGTGCTAGACCAGGGAGGCATGGTCTGAAGACTTGGTGGAAGTCTAGTCTACATCCTTGGCAAAGATTACTGAGGTAGTCCAAGAGCTCCTCAGCAGCAAGGCCCTGGGTATGGACAAGATTCATCTTGAGGTGCTGACGGCTCTGGACACTCTAGACTACCCCTGCTGATATGTCTCTTCAGTGTTGCGTTGTGTTTGGAGACAGTGTCTGTCGTGGGGCAGACCAGGGTGGTAGTTCCCATTTTCAAAAAGAAGGAGTGAAGGGTATCAGGGGGTCACACTCATTAGCCTCCCTGGGAAAGTTCACTTCAGGGTGCTGGAAGAGAGACTCTGATTGTCAAACCTCAGATTAAGGAGAAGCAACGTGGATTCCATCTTGACTATGAAACAATGGACCAGTTCTTACCTTTGCAGAGTTGTGGAGGGTGTCATGGGAGTTTGACCAGCCAGTTCACATGTGTTTTATGGAGTTGGGAAAGGCCTGGGAACCCTGTGGGGAGTATTACGGGTATATGGGGTACTGGGTACATTGTTACATTGATATGGTTCTGTTTGCTTCATCACACAATCACCTCCAAGTCTAAGGCCGTGGTTCTTTGAGGAAAACTGGTTGATTTATCCCTGTGGGTTGGGAGTGAGTTGGACAGGATCTTGTTCATGAAGAAAATGGAGCATGAGATCGACGGACAAATTGTTACGGTGTCTGTAGTAATGCAGGTTATGATGAAGAAAGACAGATCTATATTCTAACCCACACTTAAGGTCATGATTTCTGAGGAGTGACCAAAAAAACAGGAAAACAAAACCACAAGTGGTCAAAAATGAGTTTCCTCCACAGGCCTTGGAATTGGGTAAGGTCTTGGACATCCCGAGCGAGTACTAGTAGTACTACTAGCAGTACGAGTATTAGTAGAAGTAGTCGTGTGCTGCCTCTAGTGCTGTTCACCATCAAAATGTTGATCTATTTACCACAAATCCATGAGGTTAAGTAAGAATGTCCGTCTGTCTTTCAGTCTGTCTCACCTGAACACTGGATCAATGCAGAACCAACCAGCAGAGCCCAGAGACTCATAGTCACAGCTGTGGACGGCAGCATTTCTGTCTCCTCGTTGTCTTTGTTGTGTCTCGTCAGAACGTCTGGCGTCTCTGTAAAGGGAAAATGGGGGACAGAGGTCCAGCCGACTGACTGATCGTTAACCACACTTCAAATATTGACACACAGATGACAACAGGGCGAACCTGCAAGACAGAGCTGATGGAAAAAATGTCCCAAACAGATGAACAAATATCTGATTTCTACATTTAGGAATTTTCAGTTTAGGCTTCTTTTTGATCAAAGAATCACCAACAAAACTCACTGATTAATCATCTTTGAAACACACAGAAAACAGTGGCTCATGTTTTTATAGATCCTAACTCTGCGACAAACTGTTCAAATTTAGTATAGCACAGTTTATAGTTTATGACATCAACATAAACTGTCATGTTTTTTCAGTTACTTTCATTTGAGGGGGTTAGAAACAGAGTGGTCTAACTCACAGAAAGTCCAAACTGAGTTTTAAATAATTCTTGAATATTTCATGGTCTAGATTTTGATGGTAAAGTGATCTAACCAGTGCTTTAAGTGGGTCCAAAAAAGTGCAGGTACTCTATTTTCCTATATCAATCATTAAAAAAACAAAACAAAAAAACAAAAACAAAATTGGTACTTAGGTACCAATAGGTACTTATCGATTAGGTACAATACTTGTACCTAATCGATTGTGGCCAAATAAGTTGTGGCAACTTATTTTACTGTTACAACAATGTTTGTTGAACTTGTAAACCAACAAAGATATTAAATATAAATTTAAACACAATTAAATTTCCTTCACTTTTTTATTAACAAACTGTAAGTTAACAGCAAGTGAAAAAATTTCAAACTGTCAATAAAACTGCATTTTTTCTGCTCTTGAAGTAAAAAAAACAAAGTGCTGAACATATCCATCAAATAAATACAAATATAACACAAACAAATGTGCAAAAGGAACAAAATAAGACAACAAATAAAATGCACCAATAGTTTAACTTACATTCAATTTTTTTTTGTTTGGAACAAAGAACATTCACTTCTGAAAAATAACACTGAAAATAAATACAAATTTAAGGTTCTTTTCCTTTACTGAAAAAAGGGCTTTTCATTTCACTATCTTTTCAAAAGTACTATGGTCAGTGGTTTATAGTCGCGTCTGACTCTGTCCTGCTCCTGCAAGATTAGACTGGCTTGGTATCGTGTCGGTTTGCGAGTCCGCCTCTGATTGTGACCGTGTTCTTTCTGAACCTTTGAGCCAAGACAGCATGGTAGCGTGTTTTACTGCATTTTGTCAACTTTGGAGCTGCGGTTAAACACACGATGTTGGGCGGAGCGCGGGCTAGCATGTCATGTTTGTTTACCGCGCTCTGATCTCGCGCTGCTTTAAAGCAAAGGAGGAATACGCATGCGCGCCTCTCTCGTAGAGCGCAGTGGTCTATGGGAAATGAAGTTTTAGTAAAATGAAGTAGCGGTCGAGCTTCTGGTGGATTAAAATGCGATGATCAGCGTACCGGTACGCTGAAAGTACGTTCTTGACACTTGGAGAAGTGCCAGGACGCCCGAAGGATATTTTTAGAAGTCCCGGAACTGAGTACCGGCCCGTACCGGCCCACTTAAAGCACTGGGTCTAACCCACAACCCAGATATAGCATTACAGTGGAATGTTAGACCATTTTGGAAAACACAAAACTTTTAACCCAAATTTTCTCAAAAACTACAGAAAGTGGGTCAGACCACTCTGCTTTCAAGCCCAATAATCTAAAATGACTGGAAAATTATTCAAAATCAGTCAGAATTTGTATAAAATGACTAAAAATGATCCAGTGTGACTGTAAATTTTCAGAATGACAATAAATTTGTCCAGGATGCTTTAAAAATCATCCAAAATGACTCCAAATTTGTCTAAAATCACTGTAAAATGATCCAAAATTGCAGAAAATTGGCCCAGAATTACACAAAGTTGTCAGAAATGACAAAAAACTAAATGCTTCAATGTTCAACAACTCGTCACTAAATCAGACTTTTTGCTGCTGAGTTTAGAGTTTTGAGTGTAAAATCGGCTGCAGAGAACAGAAACGCTGGCAGAGTTTCTCCAGTGACAACATGAAACTTTTATTTCTTTCGGGGACGTGTCGATGTTTCTCTGTACAAACAGAACATGTATTTACAGTGGCGGCCCAGCGGGGGGCGCATGTACAAACAGAGGTATGACAGCGTACAGTATCAGGATCAGTCCATAAATTATCCAATAAATACACATGTGGGTCGACAGCGGAGGACGAACCTCCGATTGAAATGAACAAGGCACCACAGGTAGTCAACAAGTTGTTTGAACACCTGTAACTCACCCGCACGATCGCTGAAACTAGACCGAAGTCGTGAAATGCTGACGGGACGTTTCTGTTGCAGTGACACTCGTGAAATTATTTGACAAAGTTTCAGCTTCCTAAGACGGAAATATTTAGCTTCTGTGTCAACACCTGATATTGAGCAATAATCCTGGATACAATACAGATCCACAGTAAATATCCGAGTCAGTTTTCCACACATGAATTCAGTCTTGTCAAAGACTTAAGATTCAATCAAGTTGTTTTGGCTTCGTCCACGCTTGGAAAACTGAGCCCTTGTGTTTAAATAATCTTGTGTACATGATATTAAGATTCTTTGTGTTTCAGTTCTAAAAATATAAACCATCTTTTGGGGATTTTGGTGTAGCTGGTAGCAATACTTCAGCTTCTTTTTCGTGGCATTTGACCACTGTCTGAAGTGAAAAACAGCAAAAACGTGCAGACGTGAGCAAAGCAGCAAATAAAGTCACAGTGGAGCAGTTTGAACATTTAACATCTACACTGGAAATCTACTAAGAACATTTCACAAACCCACATCTTTATTCTTCCAGGACGTCACTTTTACTTTATATTTTACTATGGATATCTGCAGTTCAACTGACTTTGGTCTCGTCATGATTCTAGTTCAAGATACCTTTAATTCCCCTCAATTCAATGAATCTACAGTCCTTTTTACACCCTTAAATTAGGTTCGAACTGTTCAGAATCGCGTCTTAAACACCTCAAACTGGAATTTTGCATCGTCAAAGTGTTGTTACCATGTCAGTACAGTATTATAAGTGTCTGTTAAGTAAACTGATTTACAGATATCTCAAGATGTGGTTTTAACTATTGGAAATGTTGATTCCAGATCATCAAACTCAGCTAATAAGCGCGTCTCTGAGGGATGTCAGGTCTGTATTATAAATGTCTGATAAATGGTGTCTGCAAATATCATCTTTAGTTCATTAAATTAGTTTCGAAATGTTCAGAATCACGTTTTAAACATCTCAAACAAGAATTCTGCTTTGTCAAAATGTCTTACATGTCAGTAATGCATTATAAGCGTCGTCTTGAGTAGTCTACACTGAATTACAGATATCTCAAGATGTGGTTTTATCTCATCAGAAACATGTCGTTGATATTAGAAATGTTGATTCCAGATCTGTATTTTAAGTGTCTGACAATTGGTGTCTGCAAGTATTATCTTTAGTCCAAACTGAATCACAGATATCTCCAGCTGAAGTTTTTTATAAATCAGAATGACTTTGTTGATATCTCTCATTTAAATTCTAGGGTCAGAGTCAAGATATAAATGTCAAAACAGCTCGCCAAACATTAACACTGATAATGTGAAGGTTAAAGCCTCAGTGTTTGACAGCAGAAAGAGACAAGAAGCTGCAGCTTCGTCAGTCTGTTCAGCTGAAACATCACCACTCTGAGGAGAACTTTCTATAAATGATCAAATATCTGAGTTCTTCAGAGCAAACATCGAGGCAGAGCGACTGAAGGCAGATTAAAGGATAAAACACTGCATCGTGAAGCCAGCTGACACAAATCTGTGATCAACGGGAGGTTTAAGGCGTCGCTTGATAAAGTTTGGTTTCAGTCCAACAACCTGGAAATGATAAATCGTGTAAATGCTAAACTTCATACCGACTTTTCACTGCTGCGATTTGAACTGCCGGTCAAAGAAGATCTACGTTTAAGACTTTTTTTCTCGTCAATGGAAACATTTTGATGCTACATACTCAATCATTTAGACAAAAATCATGATGAGGTAATGTTTGATAAAGTCTGATAAGTGTTTCTGTTGAATAAAACCAAGTTTGATGCTTTTTGTCGAGGAAAACTTACATTTTGAGATGTCAAATTAACACATCAGTCACTTTCACAGAAAAACAGCATATGTTTGGTGCAGAAGACGTCAAAAACCGACGGTTGAATTTAAGATTGATATTTATATATTGATATGAAAATGAAGCTGCAACCGGAGAGAGGCTGGAGTTTTAGTTGATGAGAAGCTGAAACGACTGATGACGGTTCACTGATTCAGTTGAAGTTAAGGCTTTAAGACGTTAAGAAGAATCAGGTCACTGCACAGAGAGCGAGTCCGATGGTTCGTCTCCGTTAATCTCTTTTAGTTTTTAACTAAATTAAACTGTCTTTAATACCGACAGCTCAAATAATAATCGGATTGTTTGGTCCCTTAAACAGTTTCAGACGACTGTCGATGAAATCCTGTAAACTGCTCGAAGATTCTGTGTTTTGTTGCTTGTCAAGAAAGAAACTGAACATCACGTAACAAAACTTGCAGACAGAGACAAAACGGAAAGAAGTTGTCGGACAGGAGACGCATCTGATTGGTTTCCATCAGATCACCTGGTCCGTCCACCAGCGTCTCTCCCAACAACTTGTTTTTTTTTTAAGACACTCTAAGCATCAGAAGAAATAAATATATTTTAGTACAAATCTATCAGTCTGTTCTGTGACCCTGCCTCCAACACCGTGGTCCGCTATTGGCAGATAAGAAGTTTCTCTAAAGTCTCTGAGCTGCAGTTTAAAGGGTTTTTGCTGCATCGTGGTCCAACACGTCTGCGTTCTGATTGGTCAGCTGGTCAGGTGAGGCCGGGTGGTGGCAGGTAGATGACAGCTGGCAGGGAACTAAAGTCTTCCTGATGTGGTGACGACCAACATCTTGAAGACCTGAACTCTGACTGGAGCCATGCCGGCCTGATCCGGATCATAAGACGCCTGCTGAGACCCGGTCCAGGTTCTAACCAGCAGCCAGAGTCTCTGAGGACAAACATCTCCTTGTCTCTTCATTAAAGTCTTTATTTCTCGACAGAATCTAAAAATCTGTCACTGAAACTGGACAAAGAACCCAGTGGGGATGAGGTCTGGTTTGTGGTTCCGGGTTCTGTCGGCTGTTTGGACCCTTGAGAAGCTGCTTCCGAGTTTTAATCAATACTATTGTGAGGTGTTTCCATCTTCAGCAGGAACCAGTGCTCTCCAACACTAATCAGTGATCGCTGTTAGTTGAGCTTCAAGATAAAAACTTTTCTAATAAAGTTCTTGCAGAAAATCTTAGTCAAAAATGTGATCACAAAAAACACAGTGGTGTGTTTGAACTTT
This sequence comes from Amphiprion ocellaris, assembly GCF_022539595.1. NCBI lineage: Eukaryota > Metazoa > Chordata > Actinopteri > Pomacentridae > Amphiprion > Amphiprion ocellaris. The sequence goes on from NC_072772.1 coordinate 34,854,182, forward strand.
TCTACTTGCCTACTTTTTCTGGCTGATAGAGTTAGAAGCTTTGTGCAGACAGGACAGAGACTCATGGTGCTGCTGTGGTGTTTTCAGGAAACAATCTGCAGAAACAGAAGTTTGTGGTCCTTCAAGAAAATGTGCTGCTCAGATAAAGATTTTTTACAGTGTTGATGAAAACTCAGAGTCCGTCGTCAGGTTTCAGTCTCCACAGTCCTGCTGTGAACCAGCTCACAGGGTTTATGGCTCTGGTGCAGCCCTTCAGAAACGTTTGGCTCTGAATCCCCTCCCCACCCGACTCCTCACTGATTGGCTGGTGGGTGGGATGACAAGGCACTGACGGATCATCTGACTGGTAGTCACTATGAAGAGGTTTGGTCAGTTTTTTTTTCAGAACCGAGTTCTGGTCCTGATCCTAGTCCAATCACAGCAAGTCCTTAGGTGTGATGCCACAGACCTGCCGTGATGGTCCGGGGTCAGAGGTCGGAGGTCAGGTCAGGTGGGTGAGGTGGGGTGTAGCAGCAGAGGAAGAAGGGGGGCAGGCAACTGTTGCTAGGGAACAAAAAAAACAACCACGAGGAGTCAGAATGGTGGACTACAGTCTGGATTATTGCTTACTGATGTTATTCCTTAATAATACAGACAACAACAACAGCTACCTGGTGGCAGTTAGGCTTCGCTCGCACTGCTGTTCCTGTTGAGCTCTCTGATGCCCTGCAGGATCCTCTTCATATGACCCACCTTCGTCACACCAAGATCCTGGACAGACAACAACATTGTGTACATGTTGAACAAGAAAGATCCTCCTTCATATGGTAGACATCTGTCAAACATTCATCAAACATCCATCAAACATCCTTCAAACATCGTTTAAATACTCGGCAAACATCCATCAAACATCCTTCAAACATCCTTCAAACATCATTTAAATACTCTGCAAACATCCATCAAACATCCTTCAAACATTCATCAAACATCCGCCAAACATCCATCAAACATCCGTCATAGTGCAGTCTTTCTAGAAACACCCTTCAAACCTCCTTCAAGCTTCCACATCCAAACCATCCATCATGTCTTAAGTACTCCATGCAGATGATCAACAGCTCAGCAGCGTTAGTTAGTCTTAGCATTTAGCTGTTAGCAGTGAGAACCAGCAGCAGTACCTTCAGGTCCCTCCTCTCCAGGTGGATAAGCTCAGCTCCGCGGACGTCGTGTCCGATAAAGATGTCCTTATACTCAGTGAGACAGAGAAAGTCCAGCCATGCCCCCACCTCCTCCGTCCCCCACTGGTGAACTGAGACACCAAGAGAAAGTGATTCAGACTGACAGGAAACACCCGAGACAGAAAATAAAGACCCTCCACCAGTGATTTAACAGAAAGATGAGATTTTACCATCTGACCCACTGATACAACAGAGACAAAAGGTTGAAAGAGCTGGAGAGAGATTGAAAAGGACTTTTAATCAGAGAGAGAGAGAGATTTTACCTGGCAGTGAAAGAGTCGCACAAGTCTCCTTGTTTTTATTGTTTTTGTCTTTCTTGAATTTCGGGACGAGACGAAACTTAGCGCTCCGACTGCGTTTCGAAAAATCTATCAGAGGACCCTGGAGACAGATAAACAGATTACTGGTGTTGGACGCATTTACAATCTCTAATGGCTTCATGAAGTGACTGAAGAGCATCAGGCTGAAAGCTGGGAAACGTCCTGAGAACAGGTAAACAACGATCAAACATCTGTCAAAATTCATCAAACATCTGTCAAAGACTGAACAATAATCTGTCAAACATCTGTCAGAAATTTGGCAAACATCTGTCAAAAAACGGTCAAATATCAATCAAACGCCCTTCAAACTAGGAACACCCGAGCCTAATCCCAACATTGGGATATTACGGGATAATACATCGGGTATTGGTGTGTGCTGATAGAAATCACCTTGTTTGTTCGTTTTCATATGGAAACGTGTAAAAAACGCCACAAGAACAACCGCCAGATGACATCTAAAACTGCCGTCTTTTTAAAATCCTAGTTAAATTCTCAGGCTTCATAGAAGTCTCTGTCGCAGCGCTCCTTTAAATTAATTACCTAGAGACTACAGCTAATACTTGAAGTGTGTAGCAGATACTACAAAGAAGTTGGTTGGGTCATCCCTGCCTCAAACATCCATCAAATATTATTCACACAGTTCTTGGTCACATTAAACCTGGGTAACATCCTGAGATGTGCTTGTTTACCTCGTGGTCCGACGGGTCGATGAACGGACACAACCAGGGAACATCAGACAGCCGACGGAGCTGCTGAGCTACAGAACCCAGAGCGGCATTCAGCTGCTCCTGCTGAGGAGGATCCAACTGCTGCACAAACACAAAGAGACAACTGTCAGAACCAGAACCACAACCGGGACCTGAACCTAAACTAACACCAGGACCAGGAGCATCTGTCCAGAGTTGTAGTGAAAGGACAAAAACAGTTACCATGGACATCTTTCCAGTCAACAGCAGCTCAGTCTCACTGAGTAACGCTTTGACGTTGCTGACCATCTGAACCACCACACTGCAGCTCAGAGCCTGAAAACATGAAATGTTGAAACACGTTGGTATTTACAGATGCAGAACGGACACTGATACCACAACTTAACTGTGAGACAGTCGAAATCTGGACATTATAGTCCTGACATTACAGCTGTCACATACCCCAGCGCTCTCAGAGTCAGCGTAGACCACGTCCATGGCCTTGGAGCTGGCATTGACGGCGTGAGCCAGTTCCTGTTCCATACTGTGGTGAGACTGAGCGACCTCACGAATACTGAAACAGTAGAAACACAATTAGTCTCTGGACTGACAGCAGTGATGATGATGATGGATGGATGGATGGATGGAAGGATGGATGATAATGGATGGATGACACTGAATGGATGGATGGATGGAAGGATGGATGATAATGGATGGATGACACTGAATGGATGGATGAATGATAATGGATGGATGACAATGGATGGTGGAAATGGATGGATGGAAATGGATGGATGGATGGATGATGATGGATGGATGGATGATAATGGATGAATGATAATGGATGGATGGATGGATGCATGAAGATGGATGACGATGGATGGGTGGAAGGATGGATGGATGGATGATAATGGATGGATGACACTGAATGGATGGATGAATGATAATGGATGGATGACAATGGATGGGTGGAAATGGATGGATGGAAATGGATGGATGGATGATGATGATGGATGGATGGATGATAATAGATGGATGATAATGGATGGATGGATGGATGGATGTTATGTTGTGCCACCTGTGTATGAGGGCTCCGGCTGCCTGACCGAACTCGCTGATGAGTGACGCCTCTTCCTCGGAGATGATTTCCGGCTGGGAGGACAGCGGCGGCTGGGGAGGCTGAGGGGGCGGAGTCCGGGTGAACTCACATTTCTGCTTGTTCTCCCAGGACTTCAGGGTGCTCTCAAAGGCCTGCAACACCAAGGGACATACTGAAGAACAACTCATGCTTTCCATGTCTCTAAGGGTATGCTTGACGTAAATTTCGTTATCTGTTCAAGTCCACATGGAACACTCAAACTGTCCACACTACAGATGTGAATTTAAAATTTTTTTATCAATCAATAATTAACCACAAACAAGCAACATTTGCCGAAAAAGTGTCTTGGTTACGTTAGCCATTCCATTATAGGACTGCTATTTTGGTAAACGGGTCATCTTCAATGTGTGGGCTCTGGCCAGAACTCATTAACAGCCTCATCAGTCTTTCTCATGGTTCCTGTTACTTATTAATCTCCCACAATACTCTCTGCTTGCGACATAAACTGCCTGTAGGACTTTGGAGGTGCACTGATCTGGTCCTCTTTGCCGTCGGCGGAGCCCAAACACAGTAGGAAGTTCTAAATACTCCAGAAATCCTGTGCTATATCTGCCCATTGCCCGCTGAGTCCTGACTAGGACGGCGCTGTCCCCACCATCCCCCTTCTAACACCTGCAGTACTCACCCGGTCTCTGGTCAGGGTCTGGGTTCGGTTCTTATGGATGATCTTAATGTAACCTGGAGGCTGGATCCAAGCTTCCCCGTCCACCTGGACCGGGACACCCTCATCCCCTAAGATGGTGATCTTCACTGTCCGACACTGAGATGGAGGGTCATAGAGACAGAGACGGTCAGTTAAAGGTAGACAGACAGTTACAGGTAGACAGACAGGTGTGGACAGTTAGAGGTAGACAGACGGGTGTGGACAGACAGTCAGTTACAGGTAGACAGACAGGTACCTGTGCGATGCGGTGGTGCTGCAGGTTGATGACTCTGGACACGGCCATCTGCATGCTGCCGAAAACGGCCACCACCTCCAAGATCTTATCATCAAAGGACGGAGCTGTGAATGTCTGACAGACAGACAGGAAACACCATGACATCACTGGTCACCTGACACACAGGTGACAACTAACGGATACTCCACTCAGAACATATTCTAATCAGTTACAAATCAGTGTTGTGTTGATTATCTCCAAATCTACTCTACTCTGAACCACTACCGTCACGATCCATTTTCTATGGACTTGGCTAAAACCTCTTTGGTACACACAAAAAAAATTCCTCTGAACAGAAAAAAAAGTTCTTATAAATGAAAACAGTTTGGCAAATAACTCAGCTACACGAAACACTAGAAACTTACATCGTCCTCTTTGGTTCCTCCCCAGAAGTTGGTTCCTCCGGCGTAACTTGGGATGTTCAACACAGCGATTCCCTGCAGACTGGGCAGAGGGATCGGACGTCCATCACACTGCAAAACACAAACATACAACGTCAGTGTAGAAACAGCTTTATTGGGCTTTAATCAAACAATGAAATTCTGAGATGTTCTCGGGGAAAAAAACAACAACCACCAGTAACTTTAAATGCTTCCAGAAGAACAACTTTGGTTGTATAACATCAGGTGGTTGTTTTTGGCTCTAAAAAGGATAGTAAATGGTTAGTAGTTTACAAAGTTTTAACTGATTCCTCTGTGTTTTAGAAAACTAAGATCTAACTCATACAGGTCCAACGGTTCCGTAGTTGTGGTTCTGGTTCTCACCTCCAGCAGGACTCTCTGCTCCAGGTTCTTGTAGGTTCTGTGCAGCAGCTCCTTGGTTCCCAACACTCCGTACCACATCATGTTCTTCGTCCGACTCCTGAAGAGGCAGCAGATCAGTCACACGTCGAACAACCGTCTCTCATACCTTCAATGTTTCCTTTAATTCATGAGATCTGCACTGAAAATGTGTAAAAGAAATAAAAATGCTTGCTGTTGTCATACCTGCACTTCTCTGGATGCTCGTCTCTCTTGTTGTTGAAGTCCAGAGAGATCTTGGCGTCCAGTCCAATACCAAAGTAGTTGTTCATGACACACTTCTCGGTGTAGCAGTCCCTAACGCACACAGACACACTGAGGTTAATGTGAGAAAACCTGAACGCAGCGATGATTTCATGATGCAGTAACAGAGCCACGAGTTAGAGGACTCACATGTTGTCGGGGTCGCAGCTGAACGGGTCGGCGTTGACCAGCAGTCGACTGATGACAGAACTGCTGGAGAGAGAACCTGAAATGCACAAGCTCACGGTAACATCACAAGTAACTCCACAACTGCTACCATGACAACCAGTATCTTCACTTGGCTGCTACAATAAGACCACCTATACCAAACAGCCGCCATCGTCTCACCTGGATAGAGGATCTTTGTGTTGAGCATGGGCATGTTGTCCCTGCTACCTGTCTGGACAGGAAGTGACGCAGAACTGCCCAGTGATAGGCTGCCTTTACTGATGAGCTTCTCGCAGGGAGTCTTACTGACTGGAAACACAGACAGATACAAAGACAGGTAGGTTAATACTTGGTTAACAGCAGAAAATGAATAAAATTCACATCTGTGTAGACTCTCAGTCATCCAGGTCATGGGTGATCCTAATTCTGATTCTTCGATAAAAAGATCTGAAGACCAAAGTTGTCTTGTGAGGGATGACTTAAGGTCTTAAGAGTAGTAAAATTGTCTGGCAAAGGATGACTCAATGTTAAGAGTGCTGAAACTGCATGGTGAGGGATGACTCAAGGTGTTAACGGTACAGAAATGGCCCAGTGAGGGATGCCTTCAGTCTCTAATAGTAGTAAAACTGCCTGGTGAGGGATGCGTTCAGTTGATACTAGTAGTAAAACTGTCTGGTGAGGGATTATGTAAGCCACCTGGTGATGGATGTCTTAGGTCACTAATAGTACTACAACTGCATGGTGAGGGACGCCTTAAGTTGCGTATAGAAGTAAAGCTGGCTGGTGACGGATGACTTGTGTCGCTAATAGTAGTACAACTGCATGGTGAGGGGTGACTAGTAGTAAAATTGCCTGGTGAGGGATGTCTTAAGTCACTAACAGTATTAAAACTGCCTGGTGAGGGAGGCCTTAAGTTGCCAATAATAGTAAAACTGCCTAGAGAGGGAAGCCTTAAGTGGCCAATAGTAGTAAAACTACCTGGTGGAGGTTTCTTCAGTCTCTAATAGTAGTAAAACTGCCTTATGAGGGAGGCCTTAAGTTACTAATCGAAGTAGAACGGCCTGGTGAGGGAGGCCTTAAGATAGCATTAGTAGTAAAACTGCCTGGTGAGGGATGCCTTAAGGTGGTAATAGTAGTAAAACTGCCTGGTGAGGGATGCCTTAAGGTGGTAACAGAAGTAAAACTGCCTGGTGAGGGATGACTTAAGTCGCTAATAGTAGTAAATAGTACATGGTAGTGAATGGTGGTGACTCTGACTTCAGGGCTGAATTGTTGTACCTCTGCGAGTGTTGCGGTTTTTGGAGCTGTAGGACGACTGCAGCGACATCTTCTCCTCGTCCATGTCTTCCTCCTCATCTTCTTCCACCAGACCCTCTTCTTCCTCAGCTCGACTCAGAGAGAAAACCTGCTGCTGCTGAGTCTGAGCGTTCTGCTCGTCCACAGCTGGAAAACACACACAGCTGATGTTAACCATCTCACCTGGACCGACACACCTGTCCTGCTGACACGCTCAGGTGAGTCCCACCTTTCTCTGTGTGCTCGATGATCTGTCGGATGGCCTTCTTCAGGCTGTTGGCTCTCAGCATCAGCTGCTCTCGAGGTTTAAAGATGGCCACTGCTGAAGATGAGGGCGTGGTCCTTGGGGAGCAGGGGGCGGAGCTTGGTGGGGCATGAGGAGGAGGAGGAGGAGCCAGAACGACGCCCTCCACCTCCTCCTGCTCCTCAGCGATGGTGGGGGGAGGAGCCTGGGGGAGGACGGAGGTTGCCTGAGACTCCTCGTTCAGAGTCTTCAGGAGGGAGTCCAGCTTCTCCTTCAGCACGCCACACTGGGAAAGAAACATGACTCATCAGAAATAAAGACACGACTCGCTAGAAACATGACTCATCAGAAGCAAACATGACTCATCGGAAATATAAACATCACTCATCAAAACATCTAACATGACACAACAGACTATCAAACCTGACATCAGAAACGCAAACACGACTAATCGGAAGAAAAACATGACTCACTAGAGGCACAAACTTTACGCATCAAAAACACACAACTTATCAGAGACATAAACATGACTCAACGGGAAAAGCATGACACATCAGAAATACAAACATGACATCAAATTATCTAACATGACACAAGACACTGTCAATCATAACGCTACAGACTATCAAACATGATTCATCAGAAACAGCAACATGACTCTTCAGGCCATTAAACATGACTTATCAGAAACACAAGCATGACACATCAGAGACAAACATGACCAACCAGATACACAAACTTAACTCATCAGAAATAAAAACCTGACTCATCAGAAACGAAACGTGACTTGTCAAAAAACAAACATGACCGATCTGAATTTTATAATAGCAGGACTCATCAGACCAACAAACATGACTCATCAGAAACACAAACATGACTCGTTAGAAACAAACAAATCCGTATGTGTCCCAGAGCTTTTTGCGTCTGATTTCTGAGGGATCTAAAACATCGGAGTGTTTCCTTTACTTGGATTAAACCTCTGGATTAAATGTCACCATAAATAATACAAGGTTATACTACAGATCAGACCTTTATAAGCCAACTTTTGGTTCCTTATCTTTGATCTTTGCTTCCTATTACACTAGAAAATGTGGAGTTAATTGTTCTCTACTGTACTGGAGAGTTAAACTCACGTTTAGATGTTCAACTAATAACACTGATGACTTTGACTACTTCTAAATCCATACATGTCTTCTATCATCCTCAAATGTTTCCTACTTCATCTTTTCAAGGGGCAGATGAAAGACATCCTCTGTGGCCACTAAGCTGAGTGTTTTACCTTCTTGGCCATGGCCTCGGACTCCGCTGAGCTCTCTGTGTTCTTCTCATAAGCTTTACCGACCCGAGCAACGAAGTCCTTCACTGTCTCACACAGAACTCTGCAAGGAAACACAGTAAAATTCAGTTAGAAGGTTTTCTGAGTAGGACAACAAAATGTAGACTAATTGATGGATGGATGATAATGGATGGATGGATTCTGGATGGATGGATGATAATGGATGAATGGATGGATTATGAATGGATGGATGATAATGGCTGGATGATAATGGATGATTATGGATGGATGGATGGATGGATGGATGGATGGATGGATGGATGGATGGATGGATGGATGGATGGATGGATGGATGGATGGATGGATGGATGTTTGTACTTGGCAGAGGAGATGACAACAGAGTGCTGGTCTGAGGTCAGGATCTTGGACAGGTGAGCTGCCACTGAGTCCTCGTAGGTGAGAATCTGTTGGACCTGATCAGAAGAATCAGAACATTTTCCTTAAACCAGATTCAGGTGGGATCTTGTTGGCTTTTTAAACATTTTATTTCGTCGTGTGATTAAGATTTTTCCACATGATTGATTCTATAAACCCAGGTTATGGTGTCCAGGTGAGATAAAAGCGTCCGTTACCTCGGAGTCATCGCTGCAGTCCTCGGTGACGGTGGAGGCAGAGTGTTGCCGTGGAAACTTTGTCTCGTAGACCATGATGCTCCACCTGCAGCAGCAAGAGAGAACTTGTTTATTTGAGAATTTGTTATTTTGGACCCAAAACAAAGTTCTGTAAAAAGCTTTGAATAAATCTAAAGAATCTTACATTTTTAGAACTGGGATTTTTACCTTAAAAAAATCATCAGTTTCTGTGTTCGGGGTTCATTTCAAGTATATTTAAGGGAACATTAAATCTTTGAAGTTCAAAGATTATTGTAATACGCTTTGTGCTTTTAACCCTTTAATAACCAACAATATAAACCTAAGTACAAAACAGATAAAAAAAAGAAATGTAAAAAAATACAACTAAAAAACAGACTGTACAAAATAAGGCGTAAGTTGCACATATAATTACGATGTCAAGACCCCTAAGACCAGTTTCTGTCTCCTACCAATGAGTCCATATTAACATTTTGTCAAAAAAAAAAAAAAAAAGCGAATAATTAGAACTTTGTCTTGTCACACATCAGATTCTACTGATGTTAGAGCCTCAAAAGTTGGTGAAATGTCGACCAAATACTGGATTTTAGGAGAAATATGGATCCATGCATTTATATAGACTCACAGGAACTTTATGGAGACACAACACCAGCCTGGATTGAACATTTGTACATTTCTTTCTATTTTCAAGGTCATTGTGGACAATTTTTACAAAGGTCTTGCAAACTGCACATCATTTTAGACAGATTTTGAGTCTTTCTGGAGAAGTTTGGTGTCATTTTAAGTAAATTGTGAGAAATTTGGACAAGTTTGAAGTCATTTTGGGATGATATTCGAGTCATTTTGGAATTGTTTTTAAGATTTTGGGACTGCTTTCAAGTCTAAGTATCTCAAAACTGGAACCTTGCCTGGTCAAACCGATGTTAGAGCCTCAAAAGTTGGTGAAATGTTGACCAAAGTCTGTATTTTTAGTCGGAAATATGGATCTATCCATGTATATACACACTTACAGGAACTTTCTGGTGACACAATACCAACTTCATTGAAATTTTTGAAAATTATTTCTATTTTCAAGGGCCAATAATTAAATATTGTCCTCTGCTGGAGCTATTTATTCATTCAGATCGACTGACCACATTTCATGGCTGTGGGAGTTAAATTTCTGGAGTTTTTCAACCCTTAAAATGGCTTCACAGGTAAGACGTTTATTCGAGGGTAAAAATTCAAAAATTCCCAGGTCTGAAATCAGATAACATTTTTAAAATCAAGCAAACACGTTCTACAGCACCTAGTTTTGGTTCCTAAATAATAACTAAGTAACTTTGAACAGAATCTGAGATGGAACACCAACATGTTCCTCACCTGTCGAGCATCTTGGTGCTGGCTCGCTCCAGTTTCTCCAGGATCTGAGGCAGCTGAGTGTCGTCATCGCAGGCCGATCCCCAGCCCAGAACCCGGGCCAGATCGTTGCCGGTCCCCAGAGGAAGAACTCCCAGCTGACACTGAACACACACAGACATGGTTAAACCTGGACAGGTGTGTCAGACGCTCTGTGATGACATCAGACTGTGTTTTTTTACCTGTTTGTGCAGCGTGAGAGCATCGATCTCAGACAGAACCCAGCCCACGCTGCCGTCTCCTCCACAGACCAGGATCCTGAACGTATCGAACTTCTGGAACAGACGCAGACTGAAAGAGAGACGAGATCAATGGAGTTTTACACCAAATTTAAGTGTACCATACCATTCAAAAATTTGGGGTCATCCAGACAATTTCAAGTTCAGGGATGAGAATGACAAATGGAAAAAAAACTCTGAAAATGTCTGCCGAAGGAAGCTTTTCTTCCCAAAATAAGGACATTTCTAAGTGACCTCAGACTGTTGAATGGTACCATGTGGTCCACCTGTATGTGAGCGTCTTACCCCAGGTGAGGTCCTCCGTTCATCAGGTCGAACACCTGCGCCGGGTTCAGCAGCTGCTTGAAGCGTCGCAGGAACTTCACTCCCTGATTGTCTCCACTTTTAGAGTTGACGAACACCAGCAGAGGACTGGTGCAGGATGGAGGGCAGGAGGCCTTCCAGAAACCTGAAGGACAGCAGAGGCTCAGTGAGTTTCACCTCATCAGGCTGCAACAGTTAGTGTTAGCTAGTCTTTGTGAACTACTTTCAAGTAGTTTTGTTTTCGATTTTGGACAATTCTTCAGTGTGTTTGAGTCGTTTTGGACAATTTTATGGTACTTTGGACAAGTTTTAACATTATTATAGACAACTTTTGAGTCATTTTGGAGACGTTTCAAATCCTTTTGGACAATTTTAGACTGAGATGAAAGCCAAACCTACTGGATGAATAAATAAATGCAGCATGGCTCAGAAACAGTGAACAGAGCAGCAAGTTGTTGGAGATACATTCAGCATGGTGAAACATCTTTCTACTGATGATAGAGAGGAAAAGTTTCTTGAGGTTGGAAATAGTTAAATATCTACAGTATGTGGAGACAACATTATTTTCCAGCATTGATAAGACCTTTTGAAAGACATTGGACACGTTGATTCCAGGTTTTTGGTTGTTTGTGTTTGTCAGGTTTTAATGTGTAGTGTTTGTGTTTGGCCTCTAGAGGGCGGCGTTACCGTGACAAACCGCTGGATGTAAATTAAACTGCTTCCTCACCGTCTGAGTCGATGCTGTTGAGGGCAGTCGGAGGGATGACGGACACTTTGCACTGACCCAGAGGACACTTGGAGGACAGCTGGTCCTTACAGCCCGAGTGCACCTGGGGGACGGAGGGAGACGCTGACAGTTAAACCCAGCGCACCTCGCTTAGCTGAGGCCGGTAACAGCGTCAGAGTCGGTGGGTCTCACCATGGCCTTACACCACAGACACCTCCAGTCCTGCAGCCGGAGGACGCTGCCACACGTCTTATCACAGACGTTACACTTAGCCGACACCGGGAGGTTCCCTTCCAGCCACTGGTGGGGCATCGACACCTGAAGGAGGCGGGGCAGAGAGGTTAAAGGTCAGGGGTCAGGGGCTAAAGGTGTTTACTGTCAGGTGTGTGTCTGTGTGTGTCTCACCCCGTCCTCGTCTTCGATGATGTCCTTCCCAATAGATGCCAAAGTTGTCCACTTACAGTTGTTGGTGGCTCTGACCGCACAACGCTTGTGGGCTTTAAACTTACACACTGCAACACACACATAGGAACAGATAAAACACACACACACACAGGAACAGGTAACACACACAGACACACACACACACACACACACACACACACACACACACACACACAGAGGAACAGGTAAAACACAGACAGGTGTGTATCAGTGACAACACAGAAGCAGGTGATGCAGAGAATGTGTTTGTATACATGTTGTGTCCCACCCCCCACCTCTCTATCTCTACCTCTACACATCTATCTCTATCCCTCTATCTCTATCTCTATTCCTCTATCTCTATCTCTACCCCTCTATCTGTATCCCTCTATCTCTATCTCTACCTCTCTACTTCTTCTGTCCCTCTCAACCCGCCCGGCCAGCAGGCAGATGGGTCCCCCCACATTAGAGCCGGGTTCTGCTCGAGGTTTTTTTCCCTGTTAAAAGGGTGTTTTCCTTGCCACTGTCGCCTTTTGGCTTGCTCTGGGGGTCAGGCCTATGGGTTCTGTAAAGCGTCTCGAGACAATTTGACTGTAATTGGCGCTATATAAATAAAATTGAATTGAATTGAATTATGCTACAGTGTGTATATGTGTTGTGTAGTTGTGTGCATCCATGTTGTGCAGCTGTGTGTAAATGCATTTTGTAGTTGTGTGTGTAAATGTTGTATAATTGTGTGTATTTGTGTTCTTTAGTTGTATATGTGTGTGTTGTGTGATCATTTAGTTGTGCGTGTACACGTAGTTGTGTGTCTACATGTGAGTGTAGTCATGTAGTTGTGTGTACATGTGTGTTTGTGTGGCTGTGTGTATATGTGTTGTGCATATGGTTGTGTTTATCTTGCGTACAAATGTTTTGTTGTTGCGTAGTAGTATGTATAGGCGGTGAGTAGCAGTTGTGTATATCTGTTGTATGTATCTATTAAGCAGTTGTTGTGTAAAGGTGTTTTGCATATCTGTTGTGTAGTTGTTATATACAGGTAGTGTATATGTGTTGTGTATGTAGTTGTTTTGTGTATGTATGTGTTGTGTATGTATGTGTTGTGTATTTGTGTTGTGTACCTTCACAGGACAGTCCGTGAGACGTGACTCCTGACAGCGCCTCCCTGCAGACGTTGCAGTACGTCGGTCTGGCGTGGGAACAGGCGTACCAGTTGTGCATCCCACTGAAGTGGTCCATGCTGTACTGGGTGGACTGGGACAGACACACAAACACAGTCAGGACCTCAAACTGACACACAAACTGGAATAACTCTGTAGACTCTCAGTCATGAAGTCCTGGTGATCCTCAGAGCTTCAGTAGATCCATAAATGACTCAGAAGCTTCCAGGTGTTACTGATGGTTAAACTGCTGAGGGACCTCAAGACGGCACCATAAGCACCTGAGAAGTTGTGTGTATTTCTGTTTACAGTTGTGTGTAAATGTGTGGTGGAGTTCCATGTACATTTGTTGTGTTGTTGTGCGCCCATGTGTTACGTAGCCGTGTGTATGCATGTTGTAAAGCTGTGTGTATATGTGTTGTGTAGTTAATGCAGAGAAGTCTAGTTGATTTTTAGTGAAGCTCTTAGGTGCACTGGACATAGTGGGGACAATGGACAAACTGAACATATTAGGAATACTGGGGACACTGGATATACTGGAAATAGTGGACATACTGGACATATTGGAACACTGGACATACTGGAGATACTGGGAACACTGGACAAACTGAACATATTGGGAATACAGGGAACACTGGACACACTGGGAACACTGGACATACTGGAGATACTGGAAACACTTGAAACAATGGAGATATTGGAAACACAGAGCACTGGACATACTGGAAACACTGGGAATACTGGGAACACTGGACATACTGGGAACACTGGGAAACCAACCTCATAGTTCTGTCTGTTCTGGACGCTACGCAGCGCTGCCATCCACTCCTCCATCTCCTTCCTGTTGTCTGCACACAGAATGAGGCGCCTGCAGGGGGTGATCACCTGAAAAACAGGTAAACAGGAAGTGGTCAACACCTGAAAAACAGGTAAACAGGAAGTGGTCAACACCTGAAAAACAGGTAAACAGGAAGTGGTCAACACCTGGAGCAGCGACAGGTAAACAGCTAACACGGATACAATGTGACGCTGAAGGACAGAAATGATCTGCAGCTCTGAATTTGTTGTGGTGCACACATTGTATAGCTGTGTGTATATGTGTTGTGTAGCTGTGTGTGTATGTGTGTTGTGTAGCTGTGTGTATATATTTGTTGTGTAGCTGTGTGTGTATTGTGTAGCTGTGTGTATACGTGCTGTGTAGCTGTGTGTATATATTTGTTGTGTAGCTGTATGTACACATATTGTGTAGCTGTGTGTATGTATGTGTTGTGTAGCTGTGTGTATGTGTTGTGTAGCTGTGTGTATATATGTATTGTGTAGCTGTGTGTATACGTGTTGTGTAGCTGTGTATGTGTTGTGTAGCTGTGTGTATATACGTTGTGTAGCTGTGTGTATATATGTTGGGTAGTTGTGTATATATACGCATTGTGTAGCTGTGTGTATATACGCATTGTGTAGCTGTGTGTATATTTGTTGTGTAGCTGTGTATATGTGTTGTGTAGTTTTGTGTATATATTTGTGTGTATATGTGTTGCGTAGCTGTGTGTATATGCGTTGTGTAGCTGTGTGTATATGTGTTGCGTAGCTGTAGTATATATGTTGTGTAGTTGTGTGTATATACGCATTGTGTATATGTGTTGTGTAGCTGTGTATATGTGTTGTGTAGTTTTGTCTATACTGGCACCTCACAATCTTTGGTTTTGGATTTCCACTGTGATCGATCAGCTTAATTTGTTGCAGAGTTGATCAATAACCTGATCAATAACCTGTCATCAATAATCTGTGATTAATGATTGATTTTCTACTATAAAGAGTCAAAGCTGCAGTCGACCAACAGTCAGTCAAAAACAGTTTTAATAGAAAGAGATGTTTCACAGATTTCTCTCAAACCTCCACAACTGCTTCTTTAAATCTGGAAGTCTGTTTAAAACCTTCGTTCTGTGTTTGATCTGAGCTGCGTCTGGAAGGAAAACCACATTCTTCTGTCCTAAATAAAGCCTCCCAGACCTGAAAGAGGCTTTAAAACAGCCTCTAATGAGGACGAAAAACAGCAGCCACAACTCAGCTCAGATTTTAACCTTCTGTTGGGGCAGCAACACGCTGTGTTCAAGGACCGCAACTGTGTGACGCGTTCAAGGACCCTCAGATGTCCTGATGATGTCAACTAAACATCTGACAGCAGCTGAAGGAAACATAATGTCAAAATCACACTTTGCAACCAAAGTTTTTAAGGACTATCCCAGAAGGTTTCCAAAACCTGGAGAGTTTCCAGGTGTTCAGATGGTTTCATGCAGTCGTAGCTGGCAGCTTCCAGCTCCATTGTTCTGAATAAAAAGCTGGAATAAAACCCAGCAGGAGTGTGTGTTTGTGCAGAAGTTGTGAATGACTGGATCGCAGGTTTTGTGTGAATGTTGTTAAGTGTGCGTGTGTCAAGTGTTCGTGTGACGTGTGTGCGGTTGTGTTTTCATACCCGTTGACTTCCACTTCCTGTTCAGCTGCTCCACAATGAAGCTTCTGTTCCCACACTGACAGAAATAGAGTCAAACACACACGAGGCTGCATCCGGTGTAACACACACACACACACACACACACACACACACACACACACACACACACACACACACACACACACACACACACACACACACACACACACACACACACACACACACACACACACACACACACACACACACACACACACACACACACACACTTTATAAACTCTATTTTCAGTGACGCAGTTCAATGAAACTCAGAATTCATGATCTTATTCATTCCACTGTTTCATAAGACGATAATCATCTGATGTCAAAGTCAACTGAGGCTTAAAATGACCAGAAAAAGACACAAACCAACAAGACACTAACCCAAAACTAAGTAAGCTAATGAAAAGCCACTATAAACACCCAGAAAGAGACACAAATCAATTAGAAACTAACACAATACGACAAGAAAGAGACACAAACCAATAAAAAATCAACAGGACACAATACAACCAAAAAAGGAACAGCGCAAACCAATGAAAAGCCACTACAAGCGAACAGACAGAGATAAAAAACTGATGTGAAACCAAAATAAAATGATACAAGTCGATTAAACAACAAAAATACGAGAGAGACACAAATCAACACAAAAAGACCTAGAAAGAGACACAAACCAATGGAAAAACCAACACAAAGTGACTGAAAAAAGACACAAATCAATGAGAAACCAACACAAAATGATGTAAACTGTTGAAAAGCCACCATAGACACCCACAAAGAAACACAAACCAATGAAACCCAACGCAATAAAACCAGAAAAAGATACAAATCTCAGGTAAAACACAGACAGGTGTGTATCAGTGACAACACAGAAGCAGGTGATGCAGAGAATGTGTTTGTATACATGTTGTGTCCCACCCCCCACCTCTCTATCTCTACCTCTACACATCTATCTCTATCCCTCTATCTCTATCTCTATTCCTCTATCTCTATCTCTACCCCTCTATCTGTATCCCTCTATCTCTACCTCTATCCCTCTATCTCTACCTCTATCCCTCTATCTCTACCTCTCTACCTCTTCTGTCCCTCTCAACCCGCCCGGCCAGCAGGCAGATGGTTCCCCCCACATTAGAGCTGGGTTCTGCTCGAGGTTTTTTTCCCTGTTAAAAGGGTGTTTTCCTTGCCACTGTCGCCTTTTGGCTTGCTCTGGGGGTCAGGCATATGGGTTCTGTAAAGCGTCTCGAGACAATTTGACTGTAATTGGCGCTATATAAATAAAATTGAATTGAATTGAATTATGCTACAGTGTGTATATGTGTTGTGTAGTTGTGTGCATCCATGTTGTGCAGCTGTGTGTAAATGCATTTTGTAGTTGTGTGTGTAAATGTTGTATAAATGTGTGTATTTGTGTTCTTTAGTTGTATATGTGTGTGTTGTGTGATCATTTAGTTGTGCGTGTACACGTAGTTGTGTGTCTACATGTGAGTGTAGTCATGTAGTTGTGTGTACATGTGTGTTTGTGTGGCTGTGTGTATATGTGTTGTGCGTATGGTTGTGTTTATCTTGCGTACAAATGTTTTGTTGTTGCGTAGTAGTATGTATAGGCGGTGAGTAGCAGTTGTGTATATCTGTTGTATGTATCTATTAAGCAGTTGTTGTGTAAAGGTGTTTTGCATATCTGTTGTGTAGTTGTTATATACAGGTAATGTATATGTGTTGTGTATGTAGTTGTTTTGTGTATGTATGTGTTGTGTATGTATGTGTTGTGTATTTGTGTTGTGTACCTTCACAGGACAGTCCGTGAGACGTGACTCCTGACAGCGCCTCCCTGCAGACGTTGCAGTACGTCGGTCTGGCGTGGGAACAGGCGTACCAGTTGTGCATCCCACTGAAGTGGTCCATGCTGTACTGGGTGGACTGGGACAGACACACAAACACAGTCAGGACCTCAAACTGACACACAAACTGGAATAAGTCTGTAGACTCTCAGTCATGAAGTCCTGGTGATCCTCAGAGCTTCAGTAGATCCATAAATGACTCAGAAGCTTCCAGGTGTTACTGATGGTTAAACTGCTGAGGGACCTCAAGACGGCACCATAAGCACCTGAGAAGTTGTGTGTATTTCTGTTTACAGTTGTGTGTAAATGTGTGGTGGAGTTCCGTGTACATTTGTTGTGTTGTTGTGCGCCCATGTGTTACGTAGCCGTGTGTATGCATGTTGTAAAGCTGTGTGTATATGTGTTGTGTAGTTAATGCAGAGAAGTCTAGTTGATTTTTAGTGAAGCTCTTAGGTGCACTGGACATAGTGGGGACAATAGACAAACTGAACATATTAGGAATACTGGGGACACTGGATATACTGGAAATAGTGGACATACTGGACATATTGGAACACTGGACATACTGGAGATACTGGGAACACTGGACAAACTGAACATATTGGGAATACAGGGAACACTGGACACACTGGGAACACTGGACATACTGGAGATACTGGAAACACTTGAAACAATGGAGATATTGGAAACACAGAGCACTGGACATACTGGAAACACTGGGAATACTGGGAACACTGGACATACTGGAAACACTGGGAAACCAACCTCATAGTTCTGTCTGTTCTGGACGCTACGCAGCGCTGCCATCCACTCCTCCATCTCCTTCCTGTTGTCTGCACACAGAATGAGGCGCCTGCAGGGGGTGATCACCTGAAAAACAGGTAAACAGGAAGTGGTCAACACCTGAAAAACAGGTAAACAGGAAGTGGTCAACACCTGAAAAACAGGTAAACAGGAAGTGGTCAACACCTGGAGCAGCGACAGGTAAACAGCTAACACGGATACAATGTGACGCTGAAGGACAGAAATGATCTGCAGCTCTGAATTTGTTGTGGTGCACACATTGTATAGCTGTGTGTATATGTGTTGTGTAGCTGTGTGTGTATGTGTGTTGTGTAGCTGTGTGTATATATTTGTTGTGTAGCTGTGTGTGTATTGTGTAGCTGTGTGTATACGTGCTGTGTAGCTGTGTGTATATATTTGTTGTGTAGCTGTGTGTATATATTTGTTGTGTAGCTGTATGTACACATATTGTGTAGCTGTGTGTATGTATGTGTTGTGTAGCTGTGTGTATGTGTTGTGTAGCTGTGTGTATATATGTATTGTGTAGCTGTGTGTATACGTGTTGTGTAGCTGTGTATACGTGTTGTGTAGCTGTGTGTATATACGTTGTGTAGCTGTGTGTATATATGTTGGGTAGTTGTGTATATATACGCATTGTGTAGCTGTGTGTATATACGCATTGTGTAGCTGTGTGTATATTTGTTGTGTAGCTGTGTATATGTGTTGTGTAGTTTTGTGTATATATTTGTGTGTATATGTGTTGCGTAGCTGTGTGTATATGCGTTGTGTAGCTGTGTGTATATGTGTTGCGTAGCTGTAGTATATATGTTGTGTAGTTGTGTGTATATACGCATTGTGTATATGTGTTGTGTAGCTGTGTATATGTGTTGTGTAGTTTTGTCTATACTGGCACCTCACAATCTTTGGTTTTGGATTTCCACTGTGATCGATCAGCTTAATTTGTTGCAGAGTTGATCAATAACCTGATCAATAACCTGTCATCAATAATCTGTGATTAATGATTGATTTTCTACTATAAAGAGTCAAAGCTGCAGTCGACCAACAGTCAGTCAAAAACAGTTTTAATAGAAAGAGATGTTTCACAGATTTCTCTCAAACCTCCACAACTGCTTCTTTAAATCTGGAAGTCTGTTTAAAACCTTCGTTCTGTGTTTGATCTGAGCTGCGTCTGGAAGGAAAACCACATTCTTCTGTCCTAAATAAAGCCTCCCAGACCTGAAAGAGGCTTTAAAACAGCCTCTAATGAGGACGAAAAACAGCAGCCACAACTCAGCTCAGATTTTAACCTTCTGTTGGGGCAGCAACACGCTGTGTTCAAGGACCGCAACTGTGTGACGCGTTCAAGGACCCTCAGATGTCCTGATGATGTCAACTAAACATCTGACAGCAGCTGAAGGAAACATAATGTCAAAATCACACTTTGCAACCAAAGTTTTTAAGGACTATCCCAGAAGGTTTCCAAAACCTGGAGAGTTTCCAGGTGTTCAGATGGTTTCATGCAGTTGTAGCTGGCAGCTTCCAGCTCCATTGTTCTGAATAAAAAGCTGGAATAAAACCCAGCAGGAGTGTGTGTTTGTGCAGAAGTTGTGAATGACTGGATCGCAGGTTTTGTGTGAATGTTGTTAAGTGTGCGTGTGTCAAGTGTTCGTGTGACGTGTGTGCGGTTGTGTTTTCATACCCGTTGACTTCCACTTCCTGTTCAGCTGCTCTACAATGAAGCTTCTGTTCCCACACTGACAGAAATAGAGTCAAACACACACGAGGCTGCATCCGGTGTAACACACACACACACACACACACACACACACACACACACACACACACACACACACACACACACACACACACACACACACACACACACACACACACACACACACACACACACACACACACACACACACACACACACACACACACACACACACACACACTTTATAAACTCTATTTTCAGTGACGCAGTTCAATGAAACTCAGAATTCATGATCTTATTCATTCCACTGTTTCATAAGACGATAATCATCTGATGTCAAAGTCAACTGAGGCTTAAAATGACCAGAAAAAGACACAAACCAACAAGACACTAACCCAAAACTAAGTAAGCTAATGAAAAGCCACTATAAACACCCAGAAAGAGACACAAATCAATTAGAAACTAACACAATACGACAAGAAAGAGACACAAACCAATAAAAAAATCAACAGGACACAATACAACCAAAAAAGGAACAGCGCAAACCAATGAAAAGCCACTACAAGCGAACAGACAGAGATAAAAAACTGATGTGAAACCAAAATAAAATGATACAAGTCGATTAAACAACAAAAATACGAGAGAGACACAAATCAACACAAAAAGACCTAGAAAGAGACACAAACCAATGGAAAAACCAACACAAAGTGACTGAAAAAAGACACAAATCAATGAGAAACCAACACAAAATGATGTAAACTGTTGAAAAGCCACCATAGACACCCACAAAGAAACACAAACCAATGAAACCCAACGCAATAAAACCAGAAAAAGATACAAATCTACACAAAACTGTCATAAAGAGACACAAACCATTAAGAAACCAACACAAAATGACTAGAAAGAGACGCAAACCATTAAGAAACCAACACAAAATGACTATAAAGAGACGCAAACCAATGAAAACCTGTTGAGATACATGGAGGTATGAGATCCCAGAATCAGCCACAAGGGGGAGACTCTGGCAGAAAAACAGCTAAATAAGGGAACATTGTGATGTTATAACCTGTGATTTATAACTGATTCATGCTATAACCTAATAAATGTGTTAAAGCTAACACAAATACCTATTTTTATAATCTCTGTTTAAGAAGTAACTAAGTCAGAACAGCAACTCACTGTGAAAAGTGATGTTTTGGTTACCAGGGAAACTGATGTTATTGATAGATATGACAAATATTAGGAACTAATGCTTTATTAAATGGAAATACTTTTAAGAGTTTTGATTACTATGAAACTGAGATGTTTTAGAAAGAGTTTTGATTACTGTTAAACTAAGGTTTTTAACTTAGTAATGAAGTGAGAAGTCAAGAGCTGAGGTGAACTGGGGTCAAGTGTTCACGGTGAAGGTTATTAACCTCGAAATACACGTCAAGGATTTTTGTGAGTCTGACATCTGTTTCTCTGTTTCCTGACCGGAGGCCTGCTCTGAGCTGCAGATGGAACAAATACATTAATAGAGAAGTAAGACTGAGTGGAAGGGTCCAAACAGTCCAAACAGTTAGTTTGAGTTCCTCAAACATGGAGGAGTCTTAGGATGAGTTGTGGGGGAGCTGGTGGAACAGTCCAGAATAGATGGTTTTAGTTCCTCCAGAGCACGCAGAGGCCATGAGGTCAGTGGATGGAAGCAGTGCACGAATGAGGAGGGGGATGGATGCTGTCATCACGTATGTTAATTAAGTGTGCAGTCATTGCATATGCAACAGGTTCAGTTGTTGTATAAATTACACTGGATCGAGACACGAGTTGGGAGTCGTTGCGAGGTGGTCACTGGTTGCAATCCAGGGTAGAAATGCTCTGAGCAAAGGGGATTTTACCACGTAACTCGGACGGGGGATTCAACATGATCTGCAAAGGAATAACTGTTCTATTGGAATTATGGACTGAAGGAGTGCTCTTTCTGCACTGTTTGAGGATTACGAAAGACTGTGATCTAAAAATAACGCTGACTGAAGGAACATTACTGAACTCTGCTATTTCTGAGAGGAACAACACCAGAATGGATTAACAAAGTTTGTACTGGCCCAAAGAACAAAAATGGATACAAGCAGATCTAAATGGGGACTGAACTCTCTCTCCACCTCCTCCCTGGAGCAGAGCCCCAGTGGGGCGTCGGTCTTCAGGTGAGCAGCAGGTGAGGCCACACCCTCTGCTCTCCCCCTCCAAATTACATAGTCTGGGTGATTATTACTTCTCTTATATGAAAGCATAGTTCCACTTATGAGTCATGTTAAGCAATTGGAAGAATATTAATGTTTGACTGAGTGTTGTGATTTAGGAGCTTATGCTACGCCCTTGCTGAAATTATAATAAAACATTTATCCTGCAATTAAAGTTAACAGATTGGAAATTCTATTTATTTTTATCATGATAATGAATTAATCACATATATCTTCTCAGGTTGTAAAAAGTCAGGTTGATGTGTGCATTACATCTAAAACTGGTTCTGTCAGGTTACCTAGTCGTTGGGGCCGAGGGTGGCCTTTTTTATACTTATCCTTGGGGTTATCCATTCCTTAACCTCTAAACTTAAACCTAGCAACTTACCAAGTGCAGAATCCGATGAGAGAAAAGCTGCCGTTAACAGACGTGACTGGTAATTAATTTGACCATTGGAAAGTGGCTACTCAGTTGAGTTAGTTATCAGAGGAAGCAGGATAGGCGTCTGGATGGAGGCAGTTAGAAGCTAGGCCAATTTTCTCGCTTACCAGCTTAAACGTTCCTCAGATCTCATCTGGGTTGACCCATATGGGCTACGGGAACCGGACCCGTTAGATGGAGAGCTGGTCCAGTAATTCTCTGATAGTTAATTAATTTATTTGTTTTATTCAGAGGATTTACTAATAACCTAGGATTCAACAAACCCAACAAACATGACCACAAAGAAACAAACCAAAGAAAACCTTACACAGTATGACCAGAAAAAGATACAAATCTACACAACGCTAACCATTAAGAAACCAACGCAAACCAGTGCAAACCACTAAAAAGCCACTCCAAATGAACAGAAAGAGACCCAAACTGATGTGAAACCAAAATAAAATGACACAAGTTGATGACAAACCAGCAAAAATACCCACGAGAGACACAAACCACTACCCAAAATTGCCAGAAAAAGACACAAACCAATGAGACACCAATGCAAAATGATGTGAACTAATGAAAAGCCACTACAAACACCTAGAAAGAGACACAAATCAAGGAGAAAACAACACACATGACCATAAAGAAACACAAACCAATGAAAACGTTACATAATACAAACAGAAAAACATACAAATTGACACAGAACAGTCACAAAGAGACACAAACCATTAAGAAACCAACACAAAAGAGAGTGAAACAAAGAAAAGTCACTATAAATCAACAGAAAGAGACACAAACTGATGTGAAATCAAAACAAAGTGACACAGACCAATGAAAACTCAACACAAACACCTAGAGAGATGCAAACCAACACAAAAACAATGAAAAACTAAGTGACAAGAAATTCACAGATATCAACAAGAAATAAACACAAAAATGATACAAACCAATGAAAAACCAACACAAACACAAAGAGACACAAATTAATGAGAAGCTATCACAATATGACCAGAAAGAGACATAAACAAACACAAAATGACTGGAAAGAGACGCAAACCAATGAAAACCCAACACAAACACCCAGGAAGAGACACAGATTGGTGAGAAACCTAAACAAATGACCAGAAAGAGATACAAACTGATGAAAAACTGACACAATACAACCAGGAAGACACACAAATCAAAGAAAAACTAACACAAACACTCAGAAAGAGACAATGAGAAACCAAAATGACATAATACAACCAGAAAGACACACAAACCAACACAAAACAGTTTAAAAGACAGACAAACCAATGAGAAACCAACACAAAACAGCGCAAACCAATGAAAACCCCCAACAAATGAACAGAAAGAGACAAACTGATGGGAAACCAAAAGAAAAATGCATCAAGCCAATGAAAAATGAACACAAACAACCAGAAAGTGACATAAACCAATGAAAAAGTAAGAATGAGTGACCTGAAAAAGACCCAAACCAATGAGAAACCACCACAAAATGATGCAAACCAATAAAAAAACAGCAGAACACCCAGAAAGATGCGCAGGAAGCTTGACTTTAAAGACTGTGAGCTAATCGTCCAGGACTTCAGGCTCTGCGATGTTCTTTAATGAGCTGCTGAGTTATAAAAAGAAGAAACAAACCACAGAAACATGAAGAAGCTGCAGCTGCTTTCAGTTTCACACCAGAACACTTTCTAAAGACGCAAAACAAACAAAAAAAACCCACAAAATGGCATGAAACAACAGAAAGCAACGAAAAGCTGACATAAACCAACAACAAATAACACCCATCAATGCAAACTGGTGAAAAACCCAGACAAAATCAAGACAAGTTAAAAAACCCAAGAGAAAATCATGTAAATCAACGAAAAAAAACAACAGACACCAATGAAAAACCAAGACAAAACCAATGAAAAAAACAACACAAAGTCATGCAAACCAATGAAAAATCAAAACATCGAAGACCAGTGAAAAACCAACACAAACCATGAAAAAAACAACAGAAGTCAATGAAAAACCAACTCAAAATCACACAAATCAGTGAAAAACCAACACAAACCAATTCAAAACCAACACAAAATGACCAAACCAATGAAGAACCAACACAAAACCAGGCAAGGTAACAAAATAACAACACAAACCAATAAAAAACCAACACAAAACATTCAAAATCAATGAAAACCCAACACAAAAATCATGCAAACCAACAAAAAACCAACATAAAACATCAAAGACCAGTGAAAAACCAACACAAACCAATAACAAAACAACACAAGTCAATGAAAAACCAACACAAACCAACTAAAAACCAACACAAAATGACCAACTCAATGGAGAACCAACAGAAAACCATGCAAGGTAATGAAATAACACAAACCAATAAAAAAAATCAATACAAAACATCCAAAATCAATGAAAACCCGACACAATAATCACGCAAACCAGTGAAAACAAACACAAAATGTGGAAAACCACTGAAAAACCAACACAAAATGTCGAAACCCAGTGAAAAACCAACACAAAACACCACAAGTCAATACAAAAACCAACACAAATTGGCCAAATAAATGAAGAACCAACACAAAACCACACAAAGTAATGGAATAACCACACAAACCAATGAAAAACTAACATAAACCAATAATAAAGTAACACAAAAAGTCTAAAACCAGTAAAAAACCAACACAAAACGGCACAAACTAATGAAAAACCAACAATACCAAAGGAAAACCAACACCAACCAATGAAAACCCAACACCAAACGTCCTAAACCATTAAAAAACTAACACAAACTAGAGTGTGAAGGTTCAGAAACGAATAGGATAAAGCTTAAAGCACTAGACGCTGCTGATTGGTTGATTCATCTGCTGTTTTTCAGCCTGCATTTTAAAAAACGTTGAGCTGCAAATGAGTGTTTCTGTTCTACTTCTTCCACTTGTTAACTGTTTATTTATACAGAGGAAGACGTCCAGCAGCATTTTAAGGTCGACCCTAAAATTTCAGAAAGGCCGTCTTCATTTGGTAACGTTACATAAAAGTGACGTCAAACGGCCGTCAGCTGATCTGCGGGAACACTGATAACCTGAAGGGAACTTTATCCTCGTGATGTGGGTGTCTGATTGGCCGGCAGCAGAACAACGAGCCCAAACATCCACCAGAGTCATGAAGACTTTCTATTATCAGACCCTGATATCAGCTTCATGCAGTCAAAATGAGACTACAAACCATCAGGTGGTCGCTCTGCTTCTCTTCCACCACCAAGCCTCAACCTTCACAGCAGAACATGAACTAGAACCTCAGACCAAAAGTTCTTATAGGTTCTGGGAGGATCACGGTATTAGACAAAGCATAGACGTCTAAATGTGTTTTCTTTCCTCTGTTCTGGAACCAGACATGTTAAGGCTTCAACATGCGGATAGAAACGAGGTGTTTGTTGGTGTTCTGCTGCTGTCGTTCATATGAAAGATCCACAAGGAAGCAGAAAATAAAAACATTCATTCACTGAGCAGCAGAAACCTCAGAGGAACATTTACTTTTACTGCAGCCATGGGGTTTGAAATGTATTTTCAGACGAGAGAAGCTCGACGACGGATCCAGAGGTTCAGGTAGTTTAAACCCTCTGAACTCTGAACAACGTCAGGGTGTTTTTGGACTCATTTTTACTCACTGTGGTTCATTTTTCACTTCAATATAAAGTCCTGAACCTCTATGGAAACAGAAGCTTATGAATTTTAGAAAAATTTGAAAAACCTTGGAATGGAAGTGTCCACAAATGCAACAAACATTAGAAAATGTTGATTCCACATTCTGCAGATATGTACCAAACTTTCAGGCTAACTGTTAGGCTAACTATTGGGCTAACTGACAGGCTAATTGTCAGGCTAATTTTCAGGCTAACTGCCAGGCTAACTGCTAGGCTAACTCACAGGGAAACTTTTAAACTAAGTGTCAGGCTAACTTTCAGGTTACCTTTTAGGCTAACTGTCAAGATAACTTTTAGACTAGCTATCAAGCTAATTTTTAGGCTAAC
The DNA here is from genome assembly GCF_022539595.1 of Amphiprion ocellaris. NCBI lineage: Eukaryota > Metazoa > Chordata > Actinopteri > Pomacentridae > Amphiprion > Amphiprion ocellaris. Next base: position 34,880,928 of record NC_072772.1, read on the forward strand.
TGTCAAACTTACTGCCAGCTAACTGTCAGACTAGCTGTCAAGCTAATTGTGAGGATAACTGTCTAGCTAACTATGAGGCTAACTTTCAGGCTAATTTTCAGGCTAACTTGTAAACTAACTGTCAGGCCAACTTTCAGGTTACCTGTTACGCTAACTGTCAGGCTAATTTTCAAACTAATTGTCAGGCTAAGTTTCATACTAACTGTCATTTATTTGCAGATATGAAACTATCTGCATTTTTTAAAATTTATTTTTAATACTCCTCTCTGCTTTGTGTAAACACTGCCTGCAGTTCACCTGAAAAATCACAGATTTTTAAATGAGACATGTAGAATAAAGCAATTTTAATGAAAAAAATCACAATTTTGAGCTCAGAATTTATTTTTTTTTCTTGTTGTAATCAAACGTTGCACATTTTAGCTCCAATAAATGTGTATTTCTGGCCATTATTTTAAAGTTAACATGGCTTTCAAAGCTGTTGGTGAGTTTTGAGGTTACACAGCAGACATTTTTAAAAATAGACTTGAATTGTATTTAATTGTTTCTCTACGATTTTCAATTTTTAAATGAAAAACTTCACAATCTAGAAGGCTGACAAAGAAATGTGACAATAAACATCCGTCTTTTGATCTAATCTGAGCTAAACCAGTCAGAGAATCACCGACTGTGACGTTTTGTGCAGGTTTCAGGGTGAAGGTATTTTTTCATTATATTTTATAATTTCATATATTTTATTGAACCAGGAGAAATCCCATTGAGATTATTTTTCAAGGGAGTCGTGGCCAAGATAGGCAAAAACTAACAAAAAAAAAGACTAAATTTCCGATAAAATTATGAAGAACCAGTGCATGTAGTGGCGTCGGCTTCCAGAACTTGCTTCTAAGCTGAAGTTGAAGCTGTTCGGTTCTCACTAAACAAACAGTCGAGCTCCACCTGAACAGGTGGGACTGGAAATAACGAGCAAATATTTAAAGAGCTTCGTTTCCACTCAGAGATCTGAGCCGAACTAAACATTTAAAGAAGCAAACGGTGAAGCTGCACACGAGGATTATTTAACAGATTCATAAATAATTAGTCAATAAGCAATAAATCAATGAGTTGTTTGGTCAGAAATTAGTGAAAAATGTTGATCGGTGTTTCATAAAACTCAAAATGTCTAAAGATGCTCAGTTTACTGTTAGAGAGGACAGAAAACATAAAATATCACATTAAGAAGCTGCAATGAACGAATTCCGATTTTTTTTTATTTAAAAAAAAAAAATAAATAAATAAACTCAAATTGATTATAAAAGTAGTTGTAATTTTTTTTTAAATATTTCATAAAAACATTTTGATTTTGTAAAATTATTTTCAGACATTTTACATTAATTTTGAATAGTATTTTACTATTCCATTTTCAGACATTTTGTTGATATTCTTCTAAAATATTATATAAAAAATATATATATATATATATACACACACATATATATATATATATATATATATATATATATATATATGAATAAAAAAATACGTTTCCAGAAATTTTTATATTTTTCAGAGATTTTAAAAATAATTTTATAATAGTTTTTAGACATTCTATTAATCATTTCCCAAACATTTTATACATTATCTTAGATATTTTACTAAACAATTTTTAGACATTTCATTAATCTTTTTCAGACATTTTACCATTACTTTTCAGTCATTTTAAAATAATTTTGGATATTCTATTATTAGGTTTTTAGACATCTTGTTTTTAGACATTTTTGACATTTTCATAAAAATTTAAAATACATATATATTAATAAGATTTCAGAAATTTTGTTAATATTTTTCAGATATTGAAAAAATAATTTTATGTATTTTTATACATTGCATTAATATTTTTCAGACATTTAAAAAAAATTGGGACATTTTATTATTCAATTCTCAGACATCTTATTGAGATTTTTTTGACATTTTATTAAAATTTTAAATATAAATATTGAGAAGTTTCCAGAAATTTTGTTAATATTTTTTAAAAGGTTTTAAAATTATTTTCTACATTTTCTTTATACTTTTTCAGACATTTTATTAATATTTTTCAAATTATTTTTATATTAAATTAGGTATTTTATTAACTAATTTTTAGACATTGCATTTATTCTTTTCAGACATTTAAAAAAAATTCAGACATTATGGATATTTTATTATTCAGGTCTCAGACATTTTTTTGATACTTTTCTGATATTTTATTAAACGTTTTCTTTAAAATTATTAATGTTTCCAAAAAAATGTTAATATTTCTCAGAGATTTAAATAATAATTTCATATGTTTAATTTAGAATTTTTTTTGAAATTTGATTAAGATTTTCCAAACATTTTATACATCAATTTGATATTTTATTAATGGATTTTTAAACATTTCATTAAGTCTTTTCAGACATTTAAAAAAAAGGATATTGTCTTGTTAAATTTTCAGACATCTTGCTGACATTTTCCAGACATTTTATTTTTTTAAAAATTTAAAAAATTATTAAGTTTCCAGAAACTTTGCTAATGTTTTCCCAGAGATTTTATAAACAATTTTGTACATATTATTTACAGGTTTTCAAACATTTTGTTAATATCTTTCAGACACTTTATACATCATCTTAGACATTTTATTAAACACTTTTCAGACATATTGTTGATATTTTTCTCATATTTTATTAAAATTATATATATATATATATATATATATATATATATATATATATATATATATATATATATGTTTTCAGAAAATGTATTGATATTTTTCAGATATTTAAAAAATATTTTTATATATTATCTCAGATATTTTATTAATGATTTCTTACACATTCCACTGACATTTATACCTTATCTTAGATATTTAATTAATGAATTTTAGACAGTACATTAACATTTCATCCATCCATCCATTATCTATACACCGCTTAATCCTCACTAGGGTCATGGGGGGGTGGAGTCTATCCCAGCTGACTCAGGTGAAGGCAGGGGACACCCTAGACAGGTCACCAGTCTGTCACAGGGCTACATACAAAGACAAACAATCACTCTCACATTCACACCTACGGGCAATTTAGAATGATCAATTAACCTCAGCATATTTTTGGACTGTGGGAGGAAGCCGGAGTACCTGGAGAAAACCCACGCATGCACAGGGAGAACATGCAAACTCCATGCAGAAAGATCCCGGGAAAGCCGGGACGCGAACCAGGGACCTTCTTGCTGCAAGGCGAAAGTGCTAACCACTACGCCACTGTGCAGCCCATTAACATTTCATGTATTTGTTATTTAATTAATTCTTTTTCTGACATTTTAATAATATTTTCAGACATTTAATTAAAACTAAATTGGCAGTTTGGTCGATAAAACGGTGAAAATGTTGAACAGTATTTTTCTCTGAAGGTTTAAAACCCCAAATATCTTCAGTTTACACGCCAACACACGCCAACACACGCCAACACACGCCAACACACGCACTGAACAGAGTGTGAGTTGTTCTCCACCATTCGTGACATTTTCCTGCCTCCTTCCTGAACAAATCTCTCGTTTCCTTTCATCTTGACTTTATTTCCTTCGTTCGGTTTGTCTAAAACCTTCCAGGAAAAAGTCAGTTTTAGTTTCTCAACAATTTAGAAACAGGAAATTAATATTTAACATTCAGATGAACGCTAAAAAATAAATAAATAAAAAATAAATAAAAAAATATTATTAAAATGTCTAAAATTATCATAAACTGTCTGAAAATATTACTTAAATATAAACCCACAAATAGAATAATACATCATTCATATGTCCAAGTAATGTTATTAAATGTCTGTAAAATATGAAGAAAAAAATAAAATGCCTTAAAAATCTATTTAGAGTCTAAGTCAAAATTTATGTCTAAAAGTGTCTGAAAACGATTAATAACTTATCAGAAAAATGTTTACTTCACTGAAACATTGAAAAAATTTTTATTATAAAAATAATATATTTTTAAACATATTTATTAAAAAAAATCAATTAAATGAAAAAAAGAATTAAATGTTAAAATGTCAAAAAAATATACATAATACATAATGTCTGAAAATATATTAGCAAAACTTCAATAACTCTTGATAAAATATCAGAAAATACACAAACAAAATTACTGAAAATTACCAGTAAAATACATAAATATTTGGATATTAGATTTAAAAAAATGAATTAAACATAGAAAAATGTCAAATAAATCGTTTTTTAAAATGTCTAAAAATTTTCAAGTGAATATTTGAATATTATATAATAAAAATCTTAACAAAATATCTGAAAAATGTCTAAAAAATTATTAATAAAATGTCTAAAAAATATGAAATAAATATTTATATATTAGTTAATAAAATATAAATTTAATATAGAAAAATTAAAAAAACAATGTCAAAAAAATATAAAATATGTAAATATTATATAATAAAAATATGAATAAAATATAGTAAAATGTCTAAAAATAATTAATAGAACATCTAAAAATACATTAATAAAATGCCATAAAACACTAAAACGTCTAAAAGTCAACCACAAGTAAAAACTGTCCTGAACAAACAAAGAAACTTTGTTCTCTCCAGTTTGTAATAAAACCTCCTGACTGACCTGATGCTCTTTAACTTCTTTAACCAACCACTCGTCTGACCGTCTAGTCCTGAACCAGAACCTGGTCTGATCCGGATTAGATCCACCCTAAGGAGTCCAGTTAGAGTCCAGGAGGAGAATAGCTCTGGTCTTGGTTCTAGTCCTGGTCCTGGTTCTAGTCCTCGTCCTGGTCTGACATCTCGTCCGTTTCTGTCTCGCTCTTGTCTCTCCCTCCACTAGCCCCGCCCACTTCCCCTCCTATGACTCACACCTACTTCCTGTCTGTCGTCACGCCAACAACCCGTTCCTCCCAAAACCCTGAGGGGAAGGGGGTCTAGAAACCCAGAGAACCAGGAAACCACCACAGAAGAAGAACGAAGGAATATCAGTCGTATCATTAAAACATTACAGCATCAAACACACACTGCTGTAAAAACACACCCACGCACACACACACACACACAGACACACACACACAGACACACACACACACACACACACACACAGACACACACACACACACACACACAGACACACACACACACACACACACACACTCTATAACTATAATACAAAACAAAATTTAAAAATGTTTTTAAAAATGTAAAAAATATAAATACCTGTCTGAAAAACATGAGTTAAACAATAAAAATATTATTCTGTGTCCAATCTGTAAAGTGATGAAAATTTCCAAATTATAACAAACTTATTAATATTACAAAACATGTTAATAAAAATGTTGAAAAAATCTGAATAAAATGACTAAATTCTTATTAAAATGTACCAAAAATTTATAAAATTTCTGAACATTTACAAGAAAAATTTCTGCGAGATAATTTTCTTAAATGTCCAAGAAATTGCTTTTTGAAAAAGGTAAAAAAGAAATGTATCAACTGTATGAAATATGTTCATAAAAATACAAATATTATGTCTGTAGTCTGTAAATATATAAATGTTTTTAAAAGCATTTAAAATGTGAATAAAATTTCTGATTCTGATTTCTTAAATAAATGCATAGAAAAGTTTCTCAAAATATTTTAATTAAATATCATTTAAAAAATTACCAAAATTTCTGTAATGAACAATAAAAGGCCTGAATACATTAACAAAATTTCTAAAAAGTGCCTCGACATCTGCTAAAATTTAAAAGTGTTTAAAGTTAAAATGCCCAGAAATAACAATAAAATGTAAGAAAAATTCATGGATAAAATTCCTTCAAACAATAGATTTTTAAAAAAAAAAATTTCATCAATAATTTTAGACATTTTATTACATTTAAAAAATGATTAATAATTTTCCAGAAACTTTGCTAGTATTTTTACATTATAATAATTGCATTTTACATTATTTATACATTATCTTAGGTATTTTATTAATGAATACATTAATACTTTTCAGTCATTTTATGTTATTTTATTCATATTTTTTCTTACATTTTAAAAATATTTTTAGACATTTTATTGAGAATTGTAGACATTTTAATAAAACATTTTAAGATGTTCTAATGATAATTTTTGACATTTTCAGTTTTTAAGCATTTTATCAGACATTTTATGCATTTCATTAATAAAGTTTTCAGATATTTTTCATTTCGTCAATAATTTTAGACATTTAATTAACATTTTTCTGAAGATCAATTAATATTTTGATGACATTTTATCAATAATTTTTGACGTTATTCACATTTTTAAGCATTTTATCAAACAGACATTTTTGTAATGACATTTTCAGATTTTTTAAAATTTAATCAATAATTTTACACGTTATTTACATATTTCTGAAGTTCAATTAATATTTTAATGACATTGTATCAATATTTTTTTTTACATTTTATTCCCGTTTTGAGCATTTTGTCAAACAGACATTTTACAAATAAAGTTTTCAGATTTTTTATTATTTCATCAATAATTTTAGACATTTTATTACATTTTTATGAAGTTTAATTAATACTTTTATGACGTTATCAATAATTTTTGACATTTTATTAATAATAAATAATGAATTGTCTGTTTGTTCTTGAGCAGATTTTTTATTCAGACTGTAGTTCCTCATCAAACATGTTTCCAACATTAATAAATGGTTTAATTTTCCCTGAAAGTTTTTATTAAACAAACTGTCGGGACTATTTCCAGTGGCGGATGGATCCGCTGAGGTTTATCTGAGCGTTTGGAGACTCACAGTGAAGCTGTTGTTGACGTTCTTGGTGCTCGACTCGGCGACGCTGGCGTCCGTCAGGTCGACTTCGTCAAAGATGATTGACTGCAAGACGAGAAAAATTTTGTTAGAGCCGAGCTGCACCCATCGATCATCAAACAGGTGATCAATTAATGCCGCTTTTCTCTGCCTCAGGCGACACTGAACTGTGTTGACTGATCAGATAACTGGATGTTGATCAGCTAACAGTGAGCAGCAGATTGAGACTCTTACTTTGGCAGTCTGAGCGTAGTACAGCGTCCTTCCTCTCAGCTTGAAGTATCGTCTCTTCCAGCGCTGGAATGAATTAGTCTGTTTCAAAAGGTTTCCTTCCTTCAGCACCGTCTGAAACACAGAGAACGAACAAAGTCAAACACCGGGACGAGGTTCCACCACTCGTTTTCCTCTTCTTGTTTGAAACTGAGGAAGTTTTCTCATCTGAATCTGAACAAAAAAAACGCTGGATTTTCAACTTCCAGACGGTCCTTGAACTCATCATTTGTGACTTTCAGTTCAGTTGCTTCAGAAAAATCCAACAAATCTCAACTTAAAACTGAGATATTTCATTAAAACCACCTTCAATCTACAGCTCACATTTAAAAATTCACGAAAAATAAAGCAACCCATCAAACCAGAGTCTATAAAAAAAAAACTAAACTCTAGTCAGAACAAACTGACCAACGGTGGAAAAACTCTGGTGAACTGCAGGCAGTGTGGAAAATCAAAGCTACTGGATGAATAAAATAAAGTCAGCATGGCTCAGAAACAGCGAACAGAGGAGCAAGTTGTTGGAGATACATTCAGCATGGTGAACTTTCAATATCTAGGATTAAAACCCGACAAAAATGATACAAAACATAACTTTATTGGACTTACTAACCATTAAATATTGGCTGAAAACCTTCAGTATTTTTAATTATGCCAATAAATCTGACTAATTTAGGATTTAAAGATACAATCCAACAAAAATAAACATGAAAACTCAACAAATCCAAGGTTTTCCTGTGAGTAAGCTTCTTTTTGCATTCTTTTTTATATTTTGTAATAAACAAATACATTTATTTGAGCGACAATGAAGATAACCTCGGGCAGAACCAGGCTCAGGGAGGGTGGACGTCTGCCTCGACCAGCTGGGGCGAGGGTAATAGATATACTTAAAAAACATTAATTTCTTGATATTGACTGAAATAAACGCTTTTTTTTCAGCTGCTCTGCTTCATCTAACCTTGTAAAACTGTGATGTTTACATAAAACTGAGCAGGAATATCATTCAGACGTGAAGTCGACAAGTTTAGATGAACAGAACTGAAATATTTCACTTTAAAAAGTTGCCAGAAGTTTGTTTCAAATTCCTGCAGCTTCATAAATGTAATTTTTTCGCCTCGTCAAGTAAAAACCTGAACCTTTGTAGCTTTCAGTCTCTTCTTTGAGCGTCTCCTCACGACTGCATCCTGATCAGATTAACTAAATTATCGATTAGAAACCCTTCAGCTTTAAATGAACCCTCCGACCTTCAGTTCTGGTTTCTCAGACGTTAAATCCTCCAGTTTGAGACGTCAGGTGAAAGAAAACTGGACGTAATCGGCAGCTTTTCCTGGAAAGAGCTGCAGGCGGCGATTTAATCGTCTCGTGATGCCGTCGGACAAAAGCGTCCATTCAGAGGCCGAAGGTTTAACTGATGAACGAATTTAACTGAGAAACTCTGAAGCTGCAGAAAGTTTAACCGCTTTACCTTCGAACAGAGCAAAATAAACACCACAGAAGACTGAATGAGACGTCTGAACACAATGATTTACATATTATGTAGTTAATATATGTGATAATTTGATAATTTTTCAGCTCGTCTGCAAACTAAAAAGGCTTTAAATAGTTAATTTAGTTGTTTTTACATTAAACAGCTGAGTTTAATGAACCGAAATGAACATAAATGAAGGTATATTGAACATTTTTTTCATTCCAGATGTCTGCAACGTCATTCTGATCGGTTCAAACTCAAGTTAAGAATCTAAAAATGGTCATGTAGAAATGATAAACTAAATCCAAATCTGATATAGATAACAGGGTGTCAAACTCATTTTAGTTCAGCCCAATTTCATCTTCAGTGACGAGTAAAATCACAGCGAATAACTGATAAATAACCACAACTCATAATGTTTCCTTTGTTGTAGTGCAAAAATGTTCACTCTGAAAATATTGACATTTAAGGAATTATCTTTCTACGAAACATCATGAACAACCTGAAATTTCTTAAGAAAAATAAACTCAATTTCAAAAACATTATACCTCAGTTTATCATTTACACGTTACAATTTGATATAGTATTTTACTTTATGATCAAAATGACAAGTCAGACAAAAACCAAGAGTAAAAACAACAAAAACAAGACAAAATATTAAAGAAATGAGACACAAAATGACAAAAAATGAGACAAACAACACAAAACAAAACCAAAATTTGACAAAAAAGTTGCAAAGCGACAAAAAAATGGACAAACGACACAAGTGACACAAAACGAAGAATAAAGCAAAACACAAAATGACAAAAAATACAACAAAAAACACAAGCGAGAAAAAAAGGAAACACAAAATGACAAAAGTCAGACAAAAGACAAAAAACAACAAAAGCATGACAAAATGTTACAAATATGAGACACAAAATGACAAAAATGAGACAAAAAAATTACAAAAAATGAACAAAACGACAAAAAATAGAAACACCACAAGCAAGAAAAAAGGAAACAAAAACCAACAAAAACACGAGACAAACAACAAAAGTCAGACCAAAAAAAAGACAGAATATAAAAAATGAGACAAACTGAAAAATAAATCAGACAAACGACACGAAACAAAACAAAAAAGAGACAAAATCATTTGACAAAAAAAAGTTACAAAGCGACAAAAAATGGACACAAAGGAAAATGGCAAAAAGCTAAAAATGACAAAAAAAGCAACAAAACAACACAAAAACAGACAAAAACACAAGCGAGACAAAAAGGAAACACAAAATGCCAAAAACGAGAAACAAACGACTAAATAGACAAAAACAAGAGAAAACGTGACAAAAATGAGACAAAATGACAAATAAACAAGCGAGACAAAACGGAAACAAAATGACAAACACATGGGAGAAATGACAAAAGTCAGACAAAAAAGACAAAAAAAACAACAAAAACAACAAAAACAACAAAATGTTACAAAAACCAGACACAAAATGGAAAAAAAATGAGACAAACGACAGGAAACAAAACAAAAATTAGACAAAAAAGTTACAAACCGACAAAAATCAGATATACGACACGAAACAAAGAAAAAAAAGACAAAAATTTGACAAAAAAGTTCCAAAGCGACAAAAAAATGGACACAAACGAAAATGCCAAAAAGCTAAAAATGACAAAAAGTAACAAAACAACACAAAAACTGACAAAAACACAAGCGAGACAAAAAGGAAAGACAAAACGAGAAAAACACGAGAAATGACAAAAGTCAGACAAAAAAAAGACAAAAAAACAAAAACAAGACAGAATCTTACAAAAATGACACAAAACGACAAAAGAACAATCTAGTATTTTACTTTATGTTTGAAACAACTTGTCATGGTCTAGAAATTATTTTAAATTTATAGTTTTACTAATTTACAATTTACAGTTTATGTCTTCTCTGGAATTTTTACAAAGTCGGGCCGAATTGGACCCTCTGGAGGGCCGCTTTTGGCCCGCGGGCCGCATATTAGACACCCCTGATATATAAGAAACACATAAATAGTAAAAGTGTCCTGGAGGAATGAAGGAATTGTGGATTTCTGAAATGTTCTTTCAGGCAAACTGAAGCACAGAAACCATTAAATTGCCGTAATTGAATCTATTTTTTATTTTTCCAGCAGCTGAACTCAAATAGCTGCAGTTAATAATAAAAAAAAACTCAGCGTTAGGAGACAGAAAGCAGCTCTAAATGTGCTTCAACAGAAATAATAAACCATTTATCTGCGATTCAGGGACGGATTAAACTCGTGTCTCTGCGTCTGAGCGACTCCGGCCGGCAGAAATACTTCGTTATTTCCCACATGACTCATTCCTGGTGTTCTTGTCTCAGACTCTGAAAACAGCAGCTTTAAATAGAAACCCAGACTCCAGCCAAACTTCCCGGACTTCAGCTGCCTTCAGGGGGCGTAGGAAACCACAGCATCCGCATCAACAACACGAGCCCAGCTGCTGCCTTCAGGGTGCCGTAGGAAACTAAAAGATCAGCTGTTAATTAACACCCAATTTATTCCATCTTAGGGTCCTGAATGTGTTTCATTTTGCAACAAGTAATTATTTCTGTTCACTTTTTAAAGATTTAGAGGTTATTGTGGGTTCAACAATCAGCCACACAAGAAAATAAAGTTGTTTATTCACAAATGTTGTCATTTTTATGAGTAGAGCTGCAACAATTAATCAATTAGTGGTCAACTATTAGATTAGTCTATTAATATCACAAAATCCGTTAATAAAATGCTGGAAATGTGAATAAAATGACTATTTTATTTAAAAAAAAAAAATTAACAAAATGTCTGAGCACTTAATAAAATTAAAAAACTGTCAAAAAATTTAGCAATTTATCAAAAGTATAGAATATGTTAAGAAAAATATAATTAATTAATCAGTTTGAGGAATTTTTAAAAAACAAAGTCTAAATTCTCTGATTGGAGCTTCTTAAATGTGAATATTTAATTTTTTAAAAAACTTTTCTATGACAGTAAACTTGAATTTCGCCAATATTTCACACTATTTTCTGAGATTTTATAGACTGAGCAACTATTTTATTTATTAAACATCTAATACTTACACAATACCTAAATAAATATTAAATGTTTGAAAATGTACTATTAAAAAGCCCCAAATTCTTGAGAAAAAGCCCAAAATTCTTGAGAAAAATCTGTTTTTATTCATTTTAATTCCACTATTTTCCGACATTTTATCAGCCAAACAAGTAATTGCTTACTTTAGACAGTGGAAGTAATTAGAATTAAATCATTACAACAAGAGAAATGGAATACATTGGAATAAATAGAACTTATGTCCCACAAAAGGAGGAAGAAAAATATCCATTTTAACGAGAGATTGAGGATAATATATTTTGTCAAGGGGAACTGTTATTTTACAACTAATTTATTCTTAATTCATTGATTTTTTTGGACAGAAAATAGTGAAAACTGCTCCTTATATAGTTTGGTTACACAGATTCTTTATGGCCAGAATATATAAATAAATCATCATAACATCACCATATTAAATGCTGGAAATTTGTATTTTTAATTAAAAATTAAGAAAATAATCGTCCAGTTATCCAAAATAATTTCTGATGCATTTCTTTCCGAGCTTCTAATGTGTCCTTGAAGGCAGCAGCACAGTAAACTCCGAAAATAAACTTTAACATGTAACCACAGCTGTAAATAATCAATAATCAATCAGCGTTGTCGATTATTAATCAATGAACACACGTCAGTTTCACAGATGAGCCGCAGTCCTGCTCAAACCGCCGCCTAAAGCAGCTTTAGAAGCGGACAAACAGCTGTGAACCGCTGCGGAGGACCGTTATGTCTCACGGTGCCGAAGCCTTTAACCGGCTCCACCGCTCTCTCCCCTCGACCTGGAGTCAGCCATCACCCCGGTGTGCGGCGCACAGCTGGCGAGGGGCTGCGGTGGGAGACTGCGGGGCTTCCCATCGGGCCTACGACCCTCCAGCTAGCAGGAGTTAGCATGTTTAGCTTAGCCGTCAACTGCCGGTGGAAGTGTGCAAACGGCGCAAAGAAACGACATTTATAACGTTTCTCTCTTATATTTACGTATTTTAACTGCATTTATGACACCTTTTCTCCCCAAATGTAGCTAAAATTCGAGTTTGATCCGGATTCTGATTTAATTAAGTTAGCTAGAGGCGAGGCATAAGGCTAAAAATAGATAATTTAAACTCAATTATTTACCACTTCAATGTTTTTGACATCGACTAACATTAAGTATTTGATAATAATATTTCCTCGTTAAGTCGTTTACCGATTGTTAGTGTAACAGCTGTGGCCCTCACCTCAAAATGTCCCGTTTTCTGTCGAAAGAAGAAGCTCTGTGACCAAACTCCTTTACAAATTTCACCTAATTAAATCTTAACATTACTTTTTAGAAAAGACGCTAACAGTTTAAATTAAGTTTAAACTGTTTAAAGGTGCGAACACTTCCAGTCTTCAGTTCGGCGTCTTTAACACCCACCGAGCAGCTCAGATTTACATTAAATGCCCCCTTTCTTTAAACGCCGTGTACTGCTCGTTAACGCCGCCTCCACTAGCACTGCGTCCAAACTCCATTTAAAAATCCGGTAAATTTAAACTAACATTAATATTACAAGAGATCCGCTCAATAAAAACAAATAATAAAGAGGTCCAAGGTGCAAACACACTCTGTCTTCAATTCGGCATAATTAACATCCACCAAGAACCTCTGGTTTAAACTTAATCTCATTTTTCTTCACCGCTGTGCACCGTCTGATACCACCGCCCCAGGCGGGTAGCGGAGGTCGGGGCAGTGGGTGAAAGTGTCAAAGCGGCCGTAAAAGAAGGAATGTTAAAAACGGAGATAAATACCACAGAGTCTGGTGTGAGCCGGATAACAGAGCGGCTTCTGAATGTTCATAAAATCTCTATTTTAACTATTAAACCCCGTATTTCACTGCTCATTAACGAGGGAACCGTTAAACAATCAGGTTTTAAAAGGGAGCTCCGTGTGCCGGTGTGTAGCCCGAAAACAGCGGTGCACCTCGGGGCCGTACTCGGCCCGCCCCCGCTTCATGGAAACAGCCGCTGACCACCGACTCTTTCCCCTTGAACCCGCCGGAGATCGGCCCCCATCACCTTGCTGCGGATCTGGCCCGACGTGGACACCTTTCGGATGAGTTTCTGCGGGGTTCCGGGCTCCTGCTCCGGCTCGCTGTCCGATGACTCGTCCAGGCACCGGGCCGCGGCGGACTCCGGTCCCCCTGCCTCCGCCATCCTGCCATTAGACCCCGAGGAGGAGCAGCCCGGCCGGGCAGCGCCCCCCAGCGGCGGAGCCCGGACAGCGCAGCGGCGGGATGAGAGAGGCGTGGAGGGCCCTCTGCTGGTGGAGCTGTGACATCACAGGCTATTATTATTATTATTATTATTATTATTATTATTATTATTATTATTATTATTATTATTATTATTATTATTATTATTATTATTATTATTATTGACTGGTTCCATTTCCCAGAAAAGGCCTTACTTTAAAAATGTAAGGCATTTCTCTTCAGCAATGTTCCAATGACTGTTCCTGAAGGATTTGGGTATGCAGAATCCATTTTTGGAATATGCCGGATGAATTTTTGTGTTGCCATGTTTGTTTTATTTATATATATATATATATATATATATATATATATATATATATATATATATATATATATATATATATATTTATATATATATATATATATATATATATATATATAGTTGGCTGAGTAGAAGTCTGTCAGTTTAAATAGGGTTAATTATTTAACAGAACATGATATGGATGCAGACATTTAGGCTGTGTGTGGGATAAAACCACTGCACAGTCAAACAGCCACTTAATATTTAGGCTACTTTACAATGTAAAACATGATCAAAATGAGGTAGCTCCATGAGATTATGCCGACTTCTTACCAGTTTTAAAAATGTATTTATATTTCATCTTCAGCTTCTGCCACATGTGCTTCTCCCCTGCAGGATTGCACCTAAATGAAATAACTTAATAATCTACTATTCAAACAGTTTTCCTGTAATATTATTGTGATTTAAACTTACACATTGACCCAGGCAGCAATGTTCTCCCACACCGTCTTCCTCTCTTTTGCAGCTGCAGGTGCTGCACTTCTTTCTAAAAATGTGTTCAAACTCGCTATATAAGCGCATTAAGATTTCCAATTCAAACGGTGTAGCCCTCCGCTTCCCCGTTGCCATGGTGACTCTTCGAATCGGCGCTCCATTGATACTGGCTTTTCAGAGTTGTGGTGCACGCGCTTAACTCCGGGTGAAACTACTCCGAGTTGATTAAACCAACTCAAATGAGCCGTTGTGAAACCAGAAACTCAGAGTTTTCTATCTCAGAGTAGATCAACTCAGAGTTCAGGGTTAAACTAAAAAGAGTTTGTTGAACCTGCTTCGTGAAACGGACCCCTGGTCTGGTTCTAACATGCTGGACTCCATCTGAACCCAACTAATTTATCTGACTAAAGAGTGTTCTCCAAATATTCATCAGGCTTCTTTTTATGATCTTTAACAAAGTTCCATCTGGGAGTTTAGTTCTGAAGTGTTTTTTCTTGTCCTCCGTCCGTAAAGGTTGATGTTCTGAAGTGTCTGAGCTTCACACAAACTCTGATTTCCATTGATAACTCCTGTACCAAGTCTGAAGCAGCTGCCGTCTGTTTTAACAGCTAGATAATGAAAGTAGTTCACTCTCTGTGGAGTCATTTTAGCAGGACGACCACTGCATCCATGATTAGTGGAACTACGACTCCTGTACTTCCTGATTACTGCTGACACTGTGATTCACTGAGTTTTAGTTGATCTTCCTGGATTCTTTTCCATGTTTGTGAGGTCTAACAATCAGATTCTTTTCCATTTGGAGCCATGATGTAGACAGATAGATAGATAGATAGATAGATAGATAGATAGATAGATAGATAGATAGATAGACAGACAGACAGACAGACAGACAGACAGACAGACAGACAGACAGACAGACAGACAGACAGACAGACAGACAGACAGACAGACAGATAGATGTTTTGTATTTGAATGTCCATAAGAAAAAATACTCTGCTGTTTAACTGAGGAATAATGGTTTTACTTATTGTAACAAAACGTTGTGTCTTTGTGACGAATCAAAGTTATCAAGACTGTTTGATTTGCTTCAGTTTTTCCTTTTACTGTAAACTGGATGCTGCTTGTTTGTCCCAGTTAGACGCAGCAGATCTTCCAGATAGTTATCATGACGGAGGCTCTGAGTATTACAGTATTACAGTACAGTAGATGGAGCAGCGGTAAACGGACACTGTGAAAGTGATGGAGTGCTGAGGAGGATCCAGCTGGCTTTGTTCCCACCCAGAGGAGCTGTTAATGTGAGCTGACCTGATTAGGACTTCAGAGGCCAAACTCATAATGCTCTGGTGTAACGCTAATCCCTGCCTGTATGGATGATGGACTGAAGCTCGTCACCGGATCCCTCTCAGACAAAAACGCTCCATAGTGTCACTTTTATTAGAGCCACATCCTGGGAATCAGGATGGGACATCCATGTAGGTCAGCGGTGGAGGCTGTAGTCATGTAGGCCACTTGAGCAGGTGATACTCCCACATTCTGACGCTTCGCTTTCAGGATCCCAAAAATCATGGAAACTTCCAGCTGCAAGTTGAAGTTTTACCCCCCAAAAAGATGAAACATCTGGAGTCACTACAGTCACAGTGGGGTTATCATGAATTTTCAACATATCTGAAGACGTTTGAGGATGTTGTTGAGACCTGAGATCTCAGAATGTTTCTTCTGAATTTTGTCAGTTGTAGACCAATAAGCCGTGTCTATCTATGTCTACATCATGGCTCCACATGGACAAGAGCTGACAGGAGACTGAAAATGTGATAGTTAGACCTCACGAACATGGAAAAGAATCCAGGAAGATCAACTAAAACTCAGTGAATCACAGCGTCAGCAGTAATCAGGAGGTACAGAAGTCCAAGGTTGTTTAAATCAATCCAACTGGACTTTAAGAAGGTTCCTTGAAGACGTTTCACCTCTCATCCAAGAGGCTTCTTCAGTTCTGGTGGTGGTTGATGTTGCCTCAGCTTATAACCTCTGTGAGGTGTGGTCAGTGTTATTCACATCCCGATGAACATTGCCAAGGCCCACCTGGCTCCTCAACGATGGTCGTTGGGAGCCAGGGAGTGACACAAAGGAGTTCGTTGAAATGCAAGTTTCACCGAGCCCTCGTACGCTAATGGTGGTCATTAGCATGAGCCACCTCACCTGAGTCATTCTGCTGAGTAGCTCTTTTGGGGAGTTTTGAAAGGACCCGATTGTAAAATGGCGAAAGATTATGTCCTGGATGAATGAGAAACTACACAGACACGAGGTGCAGAAGGAGTCGTAGTTCCAGTAATCATGGCTGCGGTGGTCGTCCTGCTAAAACGACTCCACAGACAGTAAACTACTTTCAGCATGTAGATGTGGAAAGCAGCTGCTTCAGACTTGGTACAGGAGTTATCAATGGAAATCAGAGTTTCAGAGTTTCAGAAAACATCTTCATAACATCAACCTTTATGTTCAGTGGGCAAGAAAAAAACTTGTTTGCTCTTTAATGCAAAATTTTTAGGTGAAATTTTGTAAAAGAACAAAAAAAAAAACAATTCATGAATGTTGGAAGAACATTCTTTGATCAGATGATCAATTTGTTTCAGATGGAGTCCTGAATGTTTGGTGTGAACCAGACCAGGACGACCAGTGGATGCACAGTCCTGGCAGTGAAGAACATAGATGTTGGCGAGATGATATTAATCAATGAATGTCTGGATAAACCAAAATACTGGCTGATTAGAAGATTCCCAGCCTGCAGGAGGTTTAAGAAGAGGAATATTCCAGCAGGAGAACCGGTCAAAGAACAACATCACAGAAGAACAAAGACCTGGACAAAGATGTTCTCACTTCTGTTGTCTCCTGTAACTTGAATCCACAAACTGTCTGGACACGTTTTTACTACTTTTTCCTATGCCTTGTTCATATGCGGCCTGACTTGAATCCGATAGAACAACTTTGGGGTATTTTCAAGAGAAAGGTCGAGCAACACAACCCCAACAGCAAAGAGCAGCTGAAAAGAATTCCAGAACCTCATAGAAACTGATGGAATCTTCCATGAAAAGCCCCTCTGAGACTCGATGGCCTGTTTCTTTCTTTCATTCTTTCAGGTAGAGATGTTGTGTGACTGTAAATGTTGCATAAATGTTGGTGGTCAGTCGGTGTTTTCTGGGTCACACGTTACATGTAACCCTTAAAAGATGACTGTAAAAGATTCATGATGTGGAAAATGTGTGCGTTCACTGAGACGTGACACCTTCCTGTTGGAACAAGGACACAAAAACACAAAACACAGGTCTACTTCTTACTCAACACACACACTCTGACACACCTGATGGGGCGGGACCTCTGGTGGGCGGGTCCAGGTGTTTTATTAGGCTGCATGACAGCTGAGCTCAGCTGTAGGAGAAACTGCAGAGACGTAACAAATTGGTGAGTTTGATTTAAAACCATCTTCAGATTAACGTAAACTGTGATAAATATCAGATTAATGAATAAATTATTGTTATTAATGATAAAATAAAGCAACGTACGAAGGCTGAATAACAAAAACACAGCTGGAACATGTTTGTAAGATGTTAAACATCATTTTTTAAAATTTATTTTATAGAAAATGTTAGATTCATGTTTTAGATTGTTTTTAAAAGCCACTGATGAATCAGTTTCTAATGTTTTATTATTGTTCTGTTCTGTAAAGCACCTTCTAACACTTAGTTTAATATTATCATTATACAAACATAAAATATAATTAAGCTAATTAAGTTTTACACAATTTATAAATATATTACTGTGTTGTTTGTACTACAGGTGTTAAACCACGGATCAAACTGTTTAAATAAATAGTTTATTCATATTTTAAGACTTTAAATGAACGTCTTTTGTCAACAGTTTCTCTCTGAATTAGTAAATTCTAAACACGTTTAAAACAACAAATGCTTTCCACGTATATTAAGAATCAGACTGTTGCTCCAAATAAAAGCTTAAAATTAATTATTATTTTTTGAAGAAAAATTTAAATATTAACCCTCCAAAACTTAACAATAATAATAATAATAATAATAATAATAATAATAATAATAATAATAATAATAATAATAATAATAATAATAATAATAATAATAATAATAATAATAAAAACCCCTTACTTGACGATAAAACAAAATAAAGTGTACCACTGCAGTGTTATTAATTATGGGGCTTTATATTCATATATATATATAAATATAAAGCCCCATAATTATATCTATTTAAATATATATAAAACACTACATTTATGTATGCATTAATATTATTAATTATTCATATTATTAATAATTAAATATTGTTAGTATTTTTTCAACTGCTATTTTATTAATTCCTTGTGACAAAAGTATTAATTAAAAAAACAACACAATATAAAAAACCCAGCTGGGAATAAATCTGACAGTAAGGATGATAGAAAAAATAAGTTTAAGAAATGAATAAACAGGAGTTTTAGCAGATTTCTGTAAAAAAAATAATTATGTTTTATTTCTGATTTAAATACAGTAAATGGTGTAATTTTATCATCACATTAAAACATATAAAGGAACAAATTACTTTTTAAAAACTACAGATATTTGATGTTATTTTTGGTTTTGGTCCATTTTTTCTCCATCAATGTGCAGATTAATATTTTTTTAAAAATGATTTGTAACTTTTTAATTTGACAAAAC
The DNA here is from genome assembly GCF_022539595.1 of Amphiprion ocellaris. Classification (NCBI taxonomy): domain Eukaryota; kingdom Metazoa; phylum Chordata; class Actinopteri; family Pomacentridae; genus Amphiprion; species Amphiprion ocellaris. Next base: position 34,900,271 of record NC_072772.1, read on the forward strand.
AGGATAAATCTGTAAAATTACAGTTTAAAAAAATGACTTGTCAATTTTTAATCCTCATCCAAACCTGTTATTTTACAGATTTCCCTTATTTTGTTTAGTCACAGATTGTGTATAGTAAAATCACACAACAAAATGTATTTATTCATACGCTGACTGTCAACAAAACAGGACAAAACTGTCAATAATGTGCAAATATCTGTCAAACAATATTTTGGGGGATTTAATTATGGTGAAAACTGTGTCATTTTCCAGTCAAATGGTGTAAATTCCTATTTGGAAAAATATAATGTTGGTGTAATTTACATTTTTATGGTTAAATTAAAGCTTCTTTATTTGATTTTACTCGATTATCTGCAAAAATAACAATAAATTGCTAAAGAAATTTTATGTCTTTCTGCAGACCATGCCGACCTTTCTTCTTCACGTCCTCTTGGCGTTGGCATACCTCACCGTCGTCACGGCGATGGAAGAGATTATTTCTCCGACTACCTGGATGGAGCCGAATTCCACGCTTCCTCTCCCCGGACCCTACCCGCCCACCAACCTCCTTGACTGTGAGGGGCTGAAGGAGTCCGGCATGCCCCCTGAAGAGATGCCCTGGTACTGCCTCTGCACACACTGCCAGAACAACAAGGGGCCCAAAGGGGACCGTGGGGACCGAGGCCTGCCAGGTGAGACCACGAGTCCAGCAACTGTAAACCCAGAACATCGTTAGATCGTCACAATAAATTAAAAATAAGTTTTTAATCTAGTAATCAGCGTCCATAAGAGGGGCTCAGGGGTCCTTCATGCAGGTTGGATTTACCCCCCAAACCTCTTAGGATTTTACAGAACAGTTTTATGTCTTCACATAGAAAGATTTAAAACCTGAACTAGCAAAAAACAGGATGGGAGATGTGTAGTGAGGAGGTGCTGGTCCAGGACCAGGACATGTAGTGAGATGATCCTTATCTAGGACAAAGTCATAAAGTGAGGTAGTACTGATCAAAGACCACAATGTGCAGCGACACAGTCCTTATCTAGGACCAGGGTAGTGAGAAGGGTACTTCACCAAGGCAGAACTGTAGAGAGAAGGTCTTGATCCAGAACCAAGTTGGTGGTGATGAAGTCGGACATGGGCAGGTTCTTGATGATTTTACACTATGGTGCAAAGGAGCTTTCCTTCTGATCAATGTTTGTAAAACTAAGGAGGTCTGCATCGATTTTAGACGGTACCCCCAGCTCCTCAGTGTAGTGTGGTCCATGGCGAGCCAGTGGAACCGTTACCTCATCATAAGTATCTGGGGGTACTGTAATTGACAGCAAACTCAAGTTTGATTTAAACTGAGAAATGCTGGTTAAAAAAGGTCAGCAACAATTATTCTGTCTGAGAAAGCTCGCCAAGTTTCAGGTTGATAGGACCCTGACGAAGCTCTTCTACTGTTCCTTCATCCAGTCGATCATCTCGTTTTCTACCATATGCTGGTATGGTAACCTTGGCAACAAGGACAAGAACTCCCTCAGGAGGATAGTAAAAGTAGCCTCTAAAGTAACTGGAGTGTGTTTTAACAGTCTGGATGACTTTTTTATACACAAGTTAAAAGAAAAGCAGAGTCTATTCTTATGGATGCTGCTCATCCTCTTAACCAGGAGTATAAGGTGTTCCTTGACCAGGACCAAGTAATGTAGGGAGGTGGTACAGACAGTATTTCTGTCACACTCCTTCCAGCAGCAGAGTCACTCATACTTCTACATTCATCATATGTATTTAAAGGTAACCAGTCTCTGTCCCCTTGTCAGGTGCCCCTGGTAGTCCTGGAAGAAGAGGAATGACGGGGTTCCGAGGTCCTCCAGGTTTCATGGGAAGACCAGGACCTAAAGGTAACTGGCATCCTGTTGTATGTTCATGCGGTCCTGCTGTTTTTGCCACTGCTAACAGTTTCCTCTGTGTCGGGTTGGTTGGACTTCAGGACAGAAAGGAGACGAAGGGGAGAAGGGGGGCATTGGGATTCAGGGACCACCGGGAGTAAAAGGAGACCGAGGCTTCAAAGGTGAGGGATGTAGCAGTTACCAAGTACTTTGGCCCGTAAGGCTTCAAGACTAGCTCCTGACTGGGTTTCTGTTGATCTGCAGGTGAAAAGGGTATGCAGGGTTTTGAGGGTCATCAGGGGGACCCAGGTCCTAAAGGAGATGATGGCGTCTGTCCAACTGACTGTAAGGGCATCATGGGTCCACCAGGAGAACCCGGTCTGCCTGGTCCTGTAGCAGGTAGAGGTCTCAAAGGTGCCAAAGGGATGGAGGGTGACAAAGGTATGAAGGGAGACATGGGTGATACGGGTCCGCCTGGTACACCTGGATCAATGGGTCTGAAAGGAGACTTGGGCCCCAAGGGTGACTGTAACTGTACAGATGGAGCAGATGGACAGAAAGGGGACAAAGGGGACAAAGGAACCAAGGGAGTCCAGGGAGGGATGGGCCCTGTAGGGCAAACAGGCCAAAAAGGTCAGAAGGGAAACATGGGGGATATGGGGATGATGGGTCCTCCTGGTCCCTGCATGCCCGGTATCCAGTCTGCGTTTTCTGTAGCGCTGACGTCCAACTTCCCCCCACCTGACACCCCCGTGGTTTTCTCCTATGTTCACTACAACTACCAGCGGCATTATAACGAAATGACCGGTATCTACACCGCCCCCATCAACGGCACCTACGTCTTCAGCTACCACCTCACCATTTACGACCGAATCCTGAAAGTCGGCATCTTTCATAACTATTATCCGGTGGTGAAAACTACAGGGACATCCATGTTAGGGACTGTATCGCATACTGTCATCCTTCACCTGGCCAGAGGTGACATGGTGTGGCTCCAGGTGAAAGATTTGCTCACTAACGGCATGTACGCTGGCTACGAGGCCAGCAGCACCTTCTCTGGCTACTTGCTCCACCCTGATCAGTGTGATATGGCCTTACTCAGAGGGCCGATGCCCACAGTGCCCGACATGGGATACAACTGGCGTGACAAAGGGACCACAACTCCTTCACCTACCACCACAGCATCCAATTAGATTCAGTGACGAATAAATTGGTTGCCTTTAGAAGGAGCCAGATAAGTTATTTTACACCAATATAACAAGATGATTTAAAAAAAAAACAAAACAAAAAACAGTGCAAACATTAGATAAAACCACCAAGCATCCTAAGCCCTTCATGAAAAAAAGACATAGCAAAGACTATCAAGACTAAACAACAACATGAGAATTACATTTTTTTAAAAATGTAATCAGTTTCAATCAACTTCTAATGAAACTATATTCAACCAACAGATTGAGTTAAGGGAACTAGCTTTTCCTCTGAATTTAAAAGTATCACCTAAGGAAGTTCAAATTCTTTTGCCCCTGATCTGATCTGTGTCATTTATTGTTTAGTATCTGCTGAAAACATTTTCCTGGACAATTTACTCCTAAAGTATTATAGATTAGCTGCAGTATCACTAGGTGGAGCCACTTTCTATTTAATACTCCAGCAACCAGAGGAAGCATCACTCAGACTTTGCTGTTGATAAGCAGAAAGCATTGTGTGGGTTTAGCTACAAACCGGGCACCATGACAAAGTCTTCTGTGATGCTTAATGAGGTCCGGTCAACACTTCAGCTCAGGACCAATGTCCAGTGTGATTAATTTGTACTATAAATGAATCATTAATTGATTAAAATGCTTCTTGAAATAGGAAAACTGCTCAAATTTATGACACATGTACGATTGCCAACATAAAGAATCGGGTTTATGCTTGGGCTGATAATGAACAGTTTCTTCAGCCCCTACTTTAGGCTTGGATGTGGGATCTTATGTGACGTGTTCACAGGAGTTTTTTTCAACATGAAGAGTTTTGCTACTTCCCAATTTTAGACGCTTAAAGGGTAAGTGAATTGGCCCCTCCTACAACAAACATTGGACTGCACCTAATTGGACAAATGCTTCACTTGTGGGACCAACATGGCGGCTTTGAAATGCCAAAATGAATTCCTGCAAACATTTGAGGCGAAAAATAAGCTGTACAATTGTTGAATCCATCTCATTTCACATCAAAAACAGTTTAAAAGTGTTTGGGGAGTTTCCAGAGGTGCTGAGTGCCAACTGGATGTGCCGACTGTCAAAACACAACACTGCTAACATTCATTGCATGGCTGCACTTTGACAATGAATGGGAAATGTTGAAACAATGGACCATGTGGACATGTACCATGAGGTAGTTTTAACCGTCTGAAAATGTCCAAGCTCGCCCAGATAGTTGACGGGACCTGAAATCCTAAGGTCAAGGTGAAGAAAATTTTTACTTTAAAAGTTAGTTTCAAATCACATAAGTTTAAGTTTAAATGACACACAATGTTAATTTGATGCATTGTATGTTTAGTTTTTTTTTATCTTGCAGTCATGCAAAGTAGGAATAGGTCCCCTTCAATTAGTTTTTAGAGAGTTCACAAAACCAAGAAAAGTTCCTTTTCCTAAAAGCAACAGAATGTTCTTTCACGTGGAACCACAGAACCCTGGCAACCCTAAAGTGGTGTTAGAGGGTGTTTTCAGATCCGTGTTTCGTCTGGTCTACAGTTCATTTAGAGCAGCTGGTCTCGGTTCAGCCCAAAGAAGGTGATCCAACCTCAACTCCATCGGACTACAAAGATGCTCCTAATGAGTTGTGGGCTTTGAATTGTGGGTTGTGGACGAGTACAATCAAAGAGCCAAACAAAGTATGAAGCCTTTTTCATATTTGGGTTTATAGCAGATTGTTCAGGACGTCTTTCCACTGCAGGAACTCAGACCGAGGTGATGTTTACGGTGTAGAATCCAACATCTTCGACTGTGATGTGAACTCTAAGAGCACAAAAAACAAATAGAGAGACAAAACACACTAGACCAGAGGAAGGGTCACTCAGACTTCGCTGTTGGCAGCCAGAGGGCATTGTGGGGGTTTAGCTCCTAACCGGGCATTATGACAAAGTCTTCTGTGATGCTTAATGAGCTCTGGTTGGTGGTAAACCATATAGCTCCAGTTCTAGAGATTTGTGAAGTTCACCTATAGGTGTGTTTTACATTGATGTTAGGAAAGACAAGTTGTATTTTACTGCATTTTCACAGTGTTAAAACTGTAATTTAGTCAATAAGTTAATTACATTTCTAATTTCCTAATTGGTCTTTTGTAAAGAAGAAAAAAGTTGGGAACATTTATTTAAAGGCAACAATATTTGACAAATTGCAGTCTATCAAATTAAAAATATGTTGAATTTATCTAAAAAATGTTCCAAAAATGTCAAAATGGCCCATCTCAGGGCATCAGTATGAATTTAATATTATGACTCTAAATAGGGTTGTTTGTTTAGTTAAGTTCACATTTTCAGTTTTTACAGTAAATATCTTGATTTGGCTCCAAGAAAATGGCATCAGACTTTAGAGTTTTCACAGTATTTTATCTGTTTAGTGATAAAAGTTTAACCAAAGTCAAGATCTGCACAGCGGTTCATCAGGGCTGCTTTAGAACTACGAACACTGGAGTTGGTAGGTTTTCCTCCCTGAATGAGTTTCTACAGGGACGGTTTGGGGTCGGAACATCTAGAACAGTTCGGCTAAGTTCCTGCAGTAGAAAATGTCCTTTTGAGGGGACAGAACTCTGAGTAAAGATCCACCGATCCAGACCAGAGCAATCGATCTGCAGGTCTGAAGACGCCCTCAGCTGTTTGAGATTTGCTGTTTTGTGCGACAGGCTTAGTAAAAGCTCAGACACACAAAGCTGCGTCATTCGACACCCTGTGAAGTCAAAGTGTTTGTGCCTGAAGCTGGTTCTGTTTGGAGGCTTTGCTCTGCTCAACTTTAATCCCACTTTGATGATGTGAAACAGAAACCGTCACGTCTGAGTGTCGCCGTTCAAACATGCCTCCATCCCTCTTTAACAGGTGAAACTGAAGAAACACGTTTAAAGACACACAAGTAAAACCCATGAACCTTTCTGACTGGACAGTTAGACAACAAGCAGATACAAACAACTTGGACATAATTCAAACTGGCCACAAAGACTCATAAAATGACCACAAAGAAACGGCAAACAATCAGAAAGTGACCAAAAAAGATGCAAAATGACCACAAATGGACAAAAAACGACCACAACGTTTTTTCAAAATAACTGAAAAAACACTGAAAGAACTCAATGGGACACAAACTGCCAATGAAAAGGCACAAAACGACCACAAAGAGACTAAAAACATTGACAAAGATATGCAAAATGACCACAAGGAGATGCCAAACGATCAGAAAGTGACCAAAAAGGATGCAAAATGACTCAAAAGACAATCAAAGAACTCAGTGGGACACAAAATGACCACAAAGAGATGCAAAATGACGCAAAGACACCAAAAATGACCACAAACAGACATAAAATGACTAGAAAAAGTCATGAAACAACCACAAAGAGACTAAAAACACTAACAAAGAGACATTAATTGACCATTGAGACACAAGATGACTCAAAGACAAACAAAAAAACAACCACAAAGAGACACAAAACAACCACAAAAACAACTGAATTAAGCACAAAATGACCACAAACAGACTAAAAACAACCACAAAGAGACACAAAACGACTCAAAAGACACTCAAAGAACTCAATGGGACACAAAATGACCACAAAGAGATGCAAAATGTCTCAAAGACACCAAAAATGACCACAAAGAGACATAAAATGACCATAAAAAGTCACAAAACGACCACAAAGAGATTTAAAAAAAAAAAAACAAACCCAAAGACAAACAAATTGACCACAGAGATGCAAAATAACTCAAAGACAAAAAAACAACAACCATAAAGAGACCAAAAAAACAAGTAAACACAAAAAACAACTGAATTTGACACAAAATGAACCCAAAGAGACAGAAGCGACTAAAACGACCACTAATGGACAGAATGAAACGATGACGGAGTCCTTTAGTGTTGAACTCTGGAAGTTTCTGAGTCATGTTTTTAGTTGTTTTTCGTGTTGTGTAGCGACTCTCAGACGTGTTGGTTTCTGCTGTTGTCATGATGATTGTAAAGGTTGTGTGAAGTTACATTAAGCTGCTGAATGTCCCTCTAATGACGTCTGATCGTGTAGCTGCTCATTAAACTCTCTTCAACGGAATTTCTGGTGTTCCTCATCTCATTTCACAGCCGAGTTATTTCCAGGACTCTACCAGGGAAGCTGTAATAACATCCTGAGGTGTCGCAGCGATTGTGTCCTCCTTGTTCTTGCTGATCATTTTCCTGTTTATCAGCAGCTCTGAATCTTTTATCTCCTCTCGCTCTTTCTCTGAGAGACGGTGTGAGATTTCCAAAGTCTTCCAGGCAGCGAGTCATCCGATGATCCTGTCGGCGTCCCAGCAGGGTGGGTTTCCCTCCACTCGGAGCTCAACAATGGAACAAAAGCAACACGAGTCTCTGGGTGTTTTCAGAGCGAACCGCAGGGAGGATCCGAGCAGCGACAAAACATCCAGGTCTCTGGCATCCAGCTTCTAACTCGATACCTGAGTGGAAAAACTCTGAATATCTGCAGCTGAGTCATCCCAAATAAAACCTGACAAATCCGAAAAAGTTCAAACCAGACCTTCTCAGAATCAGCCTAGTTTTATCTACTAGAACATCAGTTTAATTAATGAAGCCATGCACAGTTTTACCTCCATACTATGAATATTTTCAGGGTTAGAGACCGTTGAACTACACAGAGGTGATCATTTCTAAACAGCATCAGTCAGCAGGAGGAGGTCGGGGTGGATGGACGGCACATGAAGGAAGCAAACCTTCATAACTTCATCAGTGCAGCAGATAGAATCATGAAATTTTCAACAATAAGATCTCATAGCATGGTTTTTCAAGTCATAGTTGTTACTAAGAAGATAAATGAATGTTTCTAGAGTTCCAGGTCCTTGAAGTACATAGAGGTGGGTCTAAATTTTATGCTTTTTAATGGACTTTTGCCATAATTTCTGAGCCTCGTAACTTCATCTTTACAGCAGACAAACATAAAATCTTCAGGTTCTGTCAGCTCTGCCTCCCAGAAATTAACTACATGTATTATTAAATAAGATTCACAGCTATGTTTAGATGAAAACGCCACATTTCTAAACAGCATCAGTCAGCAGGAGGAGGTTTGGGGTGGATGGATGGCACATACAGGAAGTGAACCTTCATAACTTCATCAGTGCAGCAGATAGAAAGGTGAAATTTTCAGCAATAAGATCTTGTAGCTGCTTTCTAAGCTTTTTTGACTCATGGTTTTTCCAGTCAGATGTTACCAAGAAGATAAATTACTATTTTTAGAGCTTCAGACCCTCAAAGTACACACCAGTCAAAAGTTTGGACACACCTTCTCATTCAATGCTTTTTATTAATATTTTTTCTACATTGTAGATTAATACTGAAGATTAACTCTTTTTTGTTTACAGCATAATTCCATATTTATTATTTTATAGTTTTGATGTCTTCAGTATTAATCTACAATGTATAAGATAATTAAATAAAAACCATTGAATGAGAAGGTGCTTCCAAACTTTTGACTGGCAGCGTACCTTTACAAGCCTTCCAGATCCTGCTGTCGAGAAGTATCCCCACATCATGATGCTGCCACCACCATGCTTCACATCATGATGCTATCACCACCATGCTTCACATCATGATGCTATCACCACCATGCTTCATGTCATGATGCTACCACCACCGTGCTTCACATCACGATGCTATCACCACCATGCTTCACATCACGATGCTATCACCACCATGCTTCACGTCATGATGCTACCACCACCGTGCTTCACATCACGATGCTATCACCACCATGCTTCACGTCATGATGCTACCACCACCATGCTTCACGTCATGATGCTGCCACCACCATGCTTCACATCATGATGCTATCACCACCATGCTTCACATCATGATGCTATCACCACCGTGCTTCACATCATGATGCTGCCACCACCGTGCTTCACATCATGATGCTGCCACCACCATGCTTCACATCATGATGCTGCCACCACCATGCTTCACATCATGATGCTATCACCACCATGCTTCACGTCATGATGCTATCACCACCATGCTTCACGTCATGATGCTACCACCACGTTTCACATCATGATGCTGCCACCACCGTGCTTCACATCATGATGCTATCACCACCGTGCTTCACGTCATGATGCTACCACCACCGTGCTTCACATCATGATGCTATCACCACCATGCTTCACGTCATGATGCTACCACCACCGTGCTTCACATCATGATGCTATCACCACCATGCTTCACGTCATGATGCTACCACCACCATGCTTCACGTCATGATGCTGCCACCACCATGCTTCACATCATGATGCTATCACCACCATGCTTCACATCATGATGCTATCACCACCATGCTTCACGTCATGATGCTGCCACCACCATGCTTCACAGTGGGGATGGTGTATTTGTGATGATGTTCAGTGTTTGGTGTCAGAATACAGAAACACATCCAGGGTAATAATGATTGTGACTCTACATCATAGACATTAAACTGTATATCTGATTGTATCAAAGATGGTTATAGAGAAAATGGAATAAAACAAACAGATTTAGTCTTGAGATTGTGACACCTGAATGGATGTAAAACTGACCTGGTCGGTTTTGTGTTTTTCACTTTTCAATTTCGTGTCTCTCTGCTGTACTAATGAAGTTATGAGGCTCGGAAATGATGGAAAAAGTAATGTGAATTAAAAAGAGCAAAATCTGGACCCACTTCTATATACTTCAAGGGGCTGAAACTTGGAAAATGTTCAGATTATTCAATAAAAGAGTGACAGAAATCAAACTGTGTAGTTCTAAAATCTGGTTACCTGATAGAAGCAGCGTCTGCAGTTCAGCTCCACCAGTTTCTCTAATGAAATAATAAACAGAAGATTAAAAATCACGTGAAAACACTGTCAGCAACATGTTCCTTTAATTTGACAGGACAAGTTTTCATGAGAGAGGAAGCAGCACTGACTGGTTATTAACTAAAGAACACTATAATCAATAAATCTGTACAACAGCGGCGCCCCCTGCTGTCCACAGTCAGTCTGTACGTACAAATGTAGCTCTCACTGTTATTAGGAGCTTAAAAACTACAAATATGTGAAATTAAAGGTTAAAGCATTAAAATCATCATGTCCACATTAAAACCTCAGTATTTTAAATATCAACCTTTAAATATGAGTTTTATCATTTATATTTCAGCACAAATAACAACAACAAAATAAAAACAGGCAAATAAATGTCCTTCAAAGAAAACTGCCACTAATGTTGGAGTTTTTAACCATTAAATATGTTGCTGCTGATGAATTATAGAGAAATTTAGACATTAATATTGACTCACACAGTAAGAACACAGTGTTTAATCACATAATAAGAAATGAAACTGCAGATGTTCAGTAAAATCCTCAGAGAATCTTTTATTCGTTGTTGCTGAACTGTAAGAAAAACATTTCTGACTACAACATCATGTAAAGAGACAGAAACATAAAGAGGTTTCTACCAGTAATAAACTCAACTATCAGGTTTTAATTAAACCTACAAACACATTTCAGCTGTAAACAGTCTATTAGACAGATTAATAGTTTAAGCAGTTTTTACACTGTAATACCACTACAGACATCTACATAAGTCTCAATAACACAGACTGGCCTGCAAATGAAACATTTTCACCGTTTTCTTCATCTAAAACCAAACTGCTCATTAAGGGATGATGATCAGAAGAACTGATGATAGAAAAACTGTTGAACTCTGCCTTCCTGAAACACCTTAAAGTTAATAATACACTCATGATAATGTCGTAAATGTCATTTGTCATATGCCAAAAAAGAGATAAAACACACAATAAACGAGGTTACAGACAAATCTGAGGGATATCTTTATTACTGTGTTCAATTTTTTCTTTATATGTGGCATTAAAAACCAATCAAAAACCTGCTATTTTGACAGCAGGAGTTTGAAGTGAAACTCCACATTATTAAGCTGCAGGAGGAGCTCAGGTTGGATGGAGGGTGGAAACAGTCCAGACTCAACAGAAGCTGCTCAGTGTTGGTGGTTTTGGTCGATGGATATAAACAGGCTGCGTTCAAGTCAAGACGTTTTCTGAGTTTGAGACGACAGTGTTTTCAGAACCAAGAACCATCTTTAGCTGATATTTATGTTCAGTCATCACATTCACTTAACAACTTCTCTTCAACAGAAACCATAAATATTAATCTCGTCTCACATAGTCAGACCATTCTACAGTACAGAATGATCTGACGCCCCTCACGTTATTCTTTTGCAGAGGAAAAACAACTGGGCTTGTTCGTATTTCTGTAAATCAACCGCAGTCGTCTCTAAAGCTGTCCCATCCATCAACCCCAACCTCCTCCCAACACAGACTCTGTGGCTCTATAAATAGACTTCCTGTTTTACTTCTACCACTAGACAGTGTCATCATAATAAAACCTAAATCTGGGTCACAAGTTGCTAGCTTCAAAGACATCATTTTTCCACATGAGGGTTTGAATTCATGTTCAGAACAAAAAGACGTACAGTATTTTATTTGTGGCACAGAGCGCTGAGCTTCACCACCTTCTGTCAGAGTCACACCGAACTCTGAAAACTTTACGCAAATTGAAATTAAATTTAAATTGTTCTGTAACATGTTTGGGAATCTCGATGGCAGAATGGTTCAACTACTCACCACCTGAGTCAGCGGAGGAGAAACTACTCATCCTCTACTCACTAGTCTCAGAGTCAGACCATTCGACAGTACAGAATGGTCTGACTGTTCTATACTGTAGATGATCTGACTATTCTATACTGTAGAATGGTCTGACTGTTCAATACTGTAGAATGGTCTGACTGTTCTATACTGTAGAATGATCTGACGTTCTATACTGTAGATGATCTGACTATTCTATACTGTAGAATGATCTGACCGTTCTATACTGTAGAATGGTCTGACCATTCTATATTGTAGAATGATCTGACCCTTCTATACTGTAGAATGGTCTGACTATTCTATGCTGTAGAATGGTCTGACCGTGCTATAATGTAGAATGGTCTGCTACACCTTACTATCATTCTGCTGTGGGGGTAAAGCTGTATGAAATATACTTCCAGTGGGAGTCTTGTACTTGAAGTCTACATCCAGTGAGTCAGACTACTTACGTACTTAATTTAAAATACCTCATTAACAGTAAAAGTACTACAATCAGTGAGGTACTTTCTTTCAGAGGGAGCCGTATATTTAAATTTGAAGGTCATTTCTAGGTGACAGAGTTGTTTTGTTACACCTGTTAATGATGTTGCTTCCTGCTAGCGCCCCCTCCAGGCTGCGGAGTGCTTTACAGCCACACTCATCCGGATGGTTTATTTTGTCCTGAGGGTGGAGCTACAGGAAACACTCACTAAAAATAACCACGGTGAGCAGGATGAAGAACCAAACTGGACGGTGACCGCCCTGTTGGCCATCTTTGTAGTTCAGGCCTCGGTGGGCGACTCGTCGTCATCTCCGTAGACGATTCCCTTCAGATAGGCCCGTTTAAAGTCCTCAAACACCATGTCTTCTGGTTCACTGCAGCAGACAGAACACAGTCAGAACCACATAATGTCCTGTTAGAGGAACTGGTTCCGTCTGCAGAACAAAAATATCAAGGTAACAGGTTCCAAGGCAACGTGATTTGTTCAAGACAAGTTTTGGATTTGTTTTTGAAATGTTCTGGATTTAGTTTTGGACTTAAGACAATTTCTGGACTACTTTGAGAATGGTTTGTGGTTGAGTTTTGGACTGGTTTGGGACTCATTTTAGACTAGTTCCAGACTGGTTAGGAACATGTTTTAAGACTAACTTTGGACTGGTGTTTGGACTTGTTTTGGTCTAGCTTGGGAAAGGTTTTTGGGCTGTTTTAACTTAGTTTTGGACCAGTTTTTGGACTCCTTTTTGGAATGGTTCTGGACTCGTTTTACACTGGTTGTAGACATGTTTTAGGCAGGTTCTAAAAATGGTTTTGAAATGGTTCTGGATTTAGTTTAGGACTTAATTAAGACAGGTTTTGGACTGGTTTGGGACTTGTTTTTGGAATGGTTCTGGACTGATTTTAGACTGGTTTGGAACATATTTTGAGAATAGTTTTAGACTGGTTTTTGGATGTTTAAACTTGGTTTTGGACTTAGCTTGGGACTGATTTTTGGACTTGTTTTGGTTTGGGACTCATTTTGGACTTATTCAGCATAGTTCTGAACTGATATGAGGCTGGTTCTAGACTTCATTAAGACAGATTTGGGACTTATTTTGAGATTACTTTTAGACAGGTTTTTGGACTAGTCTAGTTTGGGAAAGGTTTTTGGGCTGGGTTAAACTGGTTTTGGACAGGTTTTTGAACTTGTTTTTGGAATGGATCTAGACTTGTTTTAGACTGGTTTTGGGCATGTTTTAGACTGGTTTTGGGCATGTTTTTAGACTGTTTTTTTGACTGGATTGGGACTGATTTTTGGACTGGTTGTGGATTGGTTTGGGACTAGTATTGGACTTATTTTAGACTAGTTCTGAACTGATACTAGTCTGGTTCTAGACCCTTTAAGACAGGTTTGGGATTTATTTCGAGAGTGGTTTTTGGACTTGTCTTAGGTTTGGACTTTTGGCTGATTGTTTTGGGCTAATATTTTATTTGTGGACCTTCTGGCTACAACACCAACTGACCCGCCAACAGCCAACAGCTCGTTCTCATCTTTCTCTTCTATCTGTGGCATCGTGTCATTTGAATAAAGCTGCATTTTAAGGAGGCCTTTTATAAAACCTGGTTCAGGGAGAATCCTGTCCTGGTCAAGATGTGATCATCGTTTAAAACTAAACCTGATCAGGCTAATTGGCTACATTAAACTCTTTTGTCTGAGTCAGAAAAGACGGCTGTTTGCATGCTGCCTTTGTATTTTTGTTCTGGGTAAAACCAGTCAGGTTATTATGACTCAGCTCTAACTAAAGGTGTGTTTTCAGGAAGTGTTGACTCCCATTTCAGGCCAGTCGTCCTACATATGAAGGTCCTCAGATAACCCGTCTCAGGTATGTGGACAGAAAGAAGTGTTTTATAATCTGGATCTTTTTTTTTTTTTTTTTATATTTTATTGGACCTTAGTGCAGCATTCGATACAATCGACCACAAACTTTTATTACAGCGACTAGAACATTCTATTGGCATTAAAGGGACAGCACTGGACTGGTTTAAATCCTACTTATCAGACAGGTTCCAGTTTGTGCATGTCAACAATGACTCTTCTGAGCATACTAGGGTTAATCATGGAGTTCCTCAGGGTTCTGTCTTAGGACCAATACTGTTCACATTATACATGCTTCCCTTAGGCAACATTATTAGGAAGCACTGTATTAATTTCCATTGTTATGCTGACGACACTCAATTGTATTTATCTATGAAGCCAAATGAAACTAATCAGCTAGCTAGACTGCAAGATTGTCTTAAGGACATAAAGACCTGGATGACCTATAATTTCTTACTACTAAATTCAGACAAGACTGAAGTCATTGTATTTGGCCCCAAACATCTTAGAGAATTGCTTTCAAAGCATATAGTTACTCTGGATGGCATTACATTGGCCTCCAGTACTACTGTGAGGAACCTCGGTGTTATCTTTGACCAGGACATGTCCTTTAACTCGCACATAAAACAAATCTGTAGGACTTCCTTTTTCCACCTGAGAAATATTGTGAAAATCAGGAACATCCTGTCTCAGAGTGATGCAGAAAAACTAGTCCATGCATTTGTTACTTCTAGGCTTGACTACTGTAATTCCTTATTATCAGGTTGTCCCAATAGCTCTCTGAAACATCTACAGCTGATCCAAAACGCTGCAGCCAGAGTACTGACGGGAGTTAGCAAGAGAGATCATATTTCTCCTATATTGGTTTCTCTTCATTGGCTCCCTGTTAAATCTAGAATAGAATTCAAAATCCTTCTTCTGACATATAAAGCTCTTAACAACCAATCTCCATCATATCTTAAAGACCTGATAGTACCATATTACCCTAGCAGAACTCTTCGCTCTCAGACTGCAGGCTTACTTGTTGTTCCTAGAATCTCTAAAAGTAGAATGGGAGGCAGAGCCTTCAGTTATCAGGCACCTCTCCTGTGGAACCAGCTCCCAGTTTGGGTTCGGGAGGCGGACACCCTCTCTATTTTTAAGACCAGGCTTAAAACCTTCCTTTTCGACAAAGCTTATAGTTAGGGCTGACTGGGTGACCCTGATGGGGTGAGCTGGTGTTTTCATTTGCACAACTGACTTCCCCTCTTGACGTCCCTTTAGTTTGCCCCTAGTTATGCTGCTATAGGCCTAGGCTGCTGGGGAACCTCTCTGGATGCACTGAGCCCTTCTCTAACTACCTATGTATTTACTATATATACCATTATTGCATTACATTCACTCTGTTTCTTTCTGTGTCCTTTCTCCGAGTGTCCCTGGTCCCAGAGCTGGATGCTGGATGCTTCAGATGTGTGGCTGTGTTTTATGGTCCTTGTGTCCCACCCCCCCACCTCTCTATCTCTACCCCTCTATCTGTATCCCTCTATCTCTACCTCTACCTCTCTACTTCTTCTGTCCCTCTCAACCCGCCCGGCCAGCAGGCAGATGGGTCCCCCCACATTAGAGCCGGGTTCTGCTCGAGGTTTTTTTTCCCTGTTAAAAGGGTGTTTTCCTTGCCACTGTCGCCTTTTGGCTTGCTTTGGGGGTCAGGCATATGGGTTCTGTAAAGCGTCTCGAGACAATTTGACTGTAATTGGCGCTATATAAATAAAATTGAATTGAATTGAATTGGATGCACACGTGTGATGGAGGCTGAACAATAAACTGAATAGACTGAAATAAAAACCAGATCAATCCTCTGATTACAGAAAACTGATCTGAGAGCTTGAAGCCAGAATATTTCCTGATATAACATGTTTGCTATCATCAACTTTCTGCAGAAATTCAAAACCAGACAGAATGAGCTAAAGACGACCTATGAGCTGCTGATTCACCGACTGGATGTAAGAAGGCAGAAATCTTACCTCTCCTTGACTGGAGCTGCTGCAGTGAAGCAAAGACAAGAGAAAATATGAACTAAAATAAAATCAGGTTTGGTCCAAAAACACAAACATAAAGCTTCAGTCTGTTTGCATGGGTCTAATTATCTCATAAATGATAAATATTAGCTTCTAACAGCATCACAAAGACTATAAAGTTCCGTAAAACCCAGAGTTATATGAACACTTTTACTCTTTAAAAAAGTTTTGGTTCCATATCTTTCAAATACTTAAACTTATCAATGAATTTACAGAAACAAATTAATTTAGAAGAGATAAGTTTATATGTCTAATAGAAAATTACCATTAACCTGTAACATTTTTTTAAAGAAAATAGGTTTTTACATTAAAAAAACACTGTAATTAAATTAGTTTGGAATAAATTTTTTACTAATATTTGATTTATATTTAATAGATGAATATATAAAAGGGGTAATTACATTGTTTTTACATGTTTAAATGTCTTCAACTGTACATTAAAAAGACAGAAAGTAAGGCTACAATTAAGGTTAAAAACTGATATTACTTTATTATAGTTTACTTTTCTAGAAAAACAAACTGGAAGAAAAGCTGCTGAAAAATGATGCCATGAAACATTTTTCCACTTCCTGTAAAATGGTATAAAATCAGTTCTGTCAGTTACAGTCTGGGAAACTAAACAAATATTATCAGGAGAAAATAAAACCACATTTATCTGTGTTTCTTTCACAATAAACACAGTAAATGTACATGAAGTGTTACAGAATAACCTGCAGAGTTTCACATTTAACAAACTGCTGCTTAAAATATAATTAAACAAATGATAAAATATGAAAACTGCTGCTAATTATTACAAATAACTCATCTACAGTCCTACAGGTGTCTGTTGGTTTGTTAAGCAGCTTGTTGTTGTGTATCGCTGACATCAGTTTATCATGTAAACAAGGATCTGCGTCACGTCCGTTAGATTAACACACAGATTATTGCTGATCAATAGAGATTAAACACACACACATACATACACCGTACACACAACCATATACACACAGACAATTAACAATAGACTAACTGGGAATTATTAACACTCTCAGAGTTGATTCCAGCTTGTCTTAAACTCAATAATTCTGGTTGGAGGTCATTAAATGTTACATAAGTCGTCGTCATGGTGCCCCTTTACTAGCTAAATTCCAACAATGCTCTCTGCTTGCCAACATGAACTGTAGTCTGAGTGACGCCTCCTCTGGACTCAGTATTAAACAGTAAGAGGCTTCACCTGGTGGAACAACCAGGAAGTACAGCTGATCTATGATACATTTACTGACATCATGTAGAGAAAACAGGTTTTCTACATCTTTTGGAGTTTGTGGAGCCTCAGAACATCCTACCATCTAATACTACATTTGCCCTCTAACACTACATTTACCCTCTAACACTACCTTTACCCTCTAATACTACATCTACCCTCTAATACTACATTTACCCTCTAACGCTACATTTACCCTCTAATGCTACATTTACCCTCTAATGCTACATTTACCCTCTAACACTACATTTACCCTCTAATACCACATTTACCCTCCAAGACTACATTTAGCCTCTAACACTACATTTACCATCTAATACTACATTTACCCTCTAACACTACATTTACCATCTAACACTACATTTACCCTCTGATACTACATTTAACCTCTAATACTACATTTGCCTTCTAACACTACATTTACCCTCTGATACTACATTTAACCTCTAATACTACATTTACCCTCTAACACTACATTTACCCTCTAAAACTACATTTAGCCTCTGACACTACATTTACCCTCCAAGACTACATTTAACCTCTAATACTACATTTACCCTCTAAGACATTCATGGAAAATCAGAATTTTTTTAGTTTTTTACAGGATCTTGTTGGAGCCACTGGTTTATTATTTACAGGAGACTTGACCTTTTGTTGAGTTTAACGTCTGATTCTCGAGGAGATGTTACCTGGTTCAGGTTTGGGATTCATCAGCCTGAAGGGAACCTCCAGAGACACTTCACTGTGAGCAGAGAGACAGCTGTGAGTCCAGATGTTACCTCGGGTGGACAAAGTTTGACTATGAAAAGTGTTTTAAAGTCTGATTGATTGATTGATCGATCGATCGATCGATCGATCGATTGGACATACCTTGATCCCACCATCCTGATGGAGTCCAGCAGCAGAGAGCAGAGACATGATGAGTTCACTGACACTCAGGAAGCTTCACTACTTCGACTCATTGCATTCATTTGGAGTTATGGGTAACATTAGTTGTTGAGTTAAAACTCTTATAGAAGGTGGAGTCATGTTGATTTTTGTTTCATTTTCGTTGCACCAAACTCAAGAGCTCAGGAGTTATAACTTAAGATCTAATCAAGCTGGAGTCCTGAAACCTTTCAGGTTCATGGATTCATTGATATCTAGATAAAACTCAACTCCTCAATGGACTCTGTTTAAACTTCAGTCATCTGTAATCATGGAGTCAGTTTGAATGTAAGAGTTCAGACTCACCCTGAGGCGATCATCCTCACCACCACCTTATAGGAGACCAACATCCCCTGAACCTCCTTCAGCACTTCCTGTTTCACACTGACAGAGACACAGATACCGTCAAAAACATCCACCTTCAGAGTCTGAACATCAAACTCTGAGCGACAAATATGAGACAGAACTATTAAAAACTGTAACCAAATCACTTTTACATCCCCTTTACGTGTCACAATCCAGAGACTAAATCTGTTTTGTTGTTTATTTTTTCTCTCTTTAACTCTAAGCATTAGAGTTCCTGGAGTGTTTGGACGGTTCACAGTGTTGTCTCGTACATGCTGGATGAAGCCAGGTTGGTATCTTCATGTTTGAGTCGTCCGTCCAGAGCGAGTCCCCTTCGGTCCTTATTATGAGCCAGCAGAGGATACAGGGTGTACTCCTTCTTCAGGCTGGTACCGGAGGGCACAGAGTCGCTGGAAACCAAACCACAAACACAGATCAACTCAAAAACAGCCCAAAATAACTGAATATTTCTCCAAGGCAATTCAAACCTTGTCAGAATTGATTTAAAAATTGTCTAAAGTGACTCAAAATATAACTTAAACCTTGTTCACATTCACTGAAAAATGGTCCAACAAGACAGAAATGGGCAAAAATGTCTAAAATGACTCAAAATTGTTCAAAATAACTTGAAACTTGTCCAAGTTGACTCAAACTTTGTTAAAAAATTTAACCTGAAATTGGTCAGAAATGACTCAAAAAAAGTGTGAGATAACTCAAATATGGTCCAAAATAACTCTAAACTTCTCTAAATTTACTCAAGCTTTGTCCCAAATGACAAAGTTTAAAACAATCTCAAAATGTAGCTAAAATGTCTAAAAAATGGTACCTAATAAATTAAAACCTGTTCAAATTCACTCAGAAACTTTCTAAAATGACAGAAATGGCAAAAACGTCTAAATGGTTCAAAACATGTCAAAATTTACTCAAAACCTGTCTAAAATATATATAAAATTATGTAACGTTTGTCAAAAGTGACTCATAATGATTCAAAATAATGTCTATTCTATCATATTTCTGTCTAATCTATTGAAATTGACTTGAAATGTTTCAAATGACTCCAAAAAATCTGAAATACCCCAAGAATGGTTAAAAATGTCTTAAAACTGTTCAAACTTAATTACTAATATATATTAAAAAAGCATATTGACTCAAAAATGGCAAAAACTACTCAAAATTAGGCAAAAATGACTGCAAAATACTACAAAATGATCGAACAATTGTCCAAAATAACTCCAAAATGATCCAGAATACTTTGAAACGTCTAAAAACCAAAGAATTTACTCAAAAATCGTCTAAAGTGACTAGTCCATGATGACTTGAAAACTGTCAATAATTGCTCCAAATTTGTACAAAATGTCTACAGATTTGTACAAAATGATCAGCAAAATAACTTTAAACGTCAACAAGTTTACTCAAAAACCGGCTAAAACAACAAACAACAAACAGTCTATTATGACTCGAAAACTGTCCAAAACGGTCCAAAATATCTTGAAACATTGGCAAATCCACTCCAAAAGTTTCCAAAATGATTTCATTGAATGACTGAAGTGAGCAGTCAAACTGACCTGGTCTCTTCTTTGGCCACAGATTTGACGTATTTGTCGTTGGAGTAAAGAACAACGTTGGTCACCTGCTCAACTGAAGACAAACAACAAACGATGATAAAAACAATCGTAGTGTCTCATCTGCAGAATTAAACAGAGACATGACAGAAGTCTACCTGACACACTGATGTCTTTGATGTTCCTGCTGGATGAGTTGGTGATTTCAACGTTGGCTTTGAGCGGCTCACCGTGATAGAAGGTCTGCACACACAAGGATGGACTGTCAGACTGTCATATGTTTAACTGGTACATGAAGGGTCCGAAATGACAAAACATGTCTACAACAATTACGCAAGTGTCCAAAATAACTTCACATCTGTCCAAATACACTTAAGAGACTCCAGTAAGACTTTACGTTCTTCCATATTGGCTCATAAATTGTCTAAAACAACAAAAATTTGTCAAAGTTGACTCAGAAATTGTCCCAAGTGACAAAAATGTGTTTAAGTGACCAATCAGTTATTCACAATGACTCAAAAGGGTTCAAAATCATGTGTAAGCCTGTCCAGAATGACTCGATAATGGTTTAAATGGACAAAAAAAATGTCCAAACATCTAAATATTGAGCTAAATATTGTGGAACCTGTCCAAAGTAACACCAAAGTTGTCCAGAATATACAAAGAAATGTGTTAAAAATGGCTCAAAACAAGTTCAAAATGGCTCAAAATGGTCCAAAACAACAAATGAATGCAAAAACAGTCTAAAATGACTATAAATGGTCCAAAATGACAATAAATGGTCTAGAATGACAATAAATGGTCTAAAACGAGAACAAACTTCATTAGATTTGGTTAATGCTTCAGATGCATCCACATGACAAAGACGTCAGGAAGCAGAAAATCTCTTTTCAGTTTCTGACTGATGGATGTTGGTGATATTGTAATCATTTCAGCTGGTTTTGGAATCAGAAGATTCATAAACCGTGTTGAAGATGAACAGTTAGAACATCTGCTGACATCATTCTGAGGTTCTGATCTGGTTCTGACCCACCTCTTTAGGGAGGCTCAGTTTAACATGCAGAGGTTTCTCAGACATCAGGAACTCGAAGGTGGTTTCTGCTGTTGGAACAACTTTACTGCTCTCCGGACTGAACTGGATCTTCCTGATGTTGAGACGAACAGAACTCCTGCAGAGAACACAAGAAGAACATGGAGGACGTTGAGGAACTGGCTGGTTCTGTTCACAGGTTCTGCTTCTTGAGGTTTCACTCACTGTTTGTCGACCTTGTCGTCCTGGATCTCTCCACAGAACGCCTTCACCTCGAACTCCACGGCACATTTCTGTCCAGAAGATCAACAAGATTAAACAGAAAACACTCATCAAATAAAATAAGCTAGAATATCTGAGGAAACAACAACTAGAGGTTGTAGGTAGATGGATAGATGGATGGATGACGATGGATGGATGGATGGATGACAATGGATGGATGATAACCGATGGATGGATGGATGACAATGGATGGATGGATGGATGATAACGGATGGATGGATGGATGACAATGGATGGATGGATGGATGATAACCGATGGATCGATGGATGGATGATAATCAATGGATGGATGGATGGATGGATGGATGACAATGGATGGATGGATGGATGATAACGGATGGATAGATGGATGGATGATAATGGATGGATGATATTGGATGGATGATAATGGATGGATGGATGGATGGATGAAAATGGATATTAATGGATGGATCATGATGGATGGATGGATGGATGGATGGATGGATGGATGGATGGATGGATGGATGGATGGATGGATGGATGGATGGATGGATGATCCTCTACCTTCCCTACGTCAGACGGTCCAGGCTGCAGAGCCACAGAACACGGAAGGTTGTCTGGAAACTGAAACACAAATTTGTTTTATTGATTTTACATTTGAGACAGTTTGATCATCTCTTCAACTGTTCTGTCATTTTATCTACTGTTTCATCTGTTTTATCCTCCAAATTGCTCAAGATACAGGTTTTAACAACTTTGGTGAGTTATTATTGATGGTTTCGACACTTTAGTGTGGTAATATCCAGGTTTACTTACAAGTTGGTTATTAATATTGAGGTCATTTGAACTGGTATGCATTAATATACAGGTTTTGATATTTTGGTGTGTTAATGTCCAGATTTTGACACTTTTGTGCCATAATTTTCAGGTTTTTGACCCTTTTCTTTATTAATATCTCGGGTTTTGACACCTTTGCACATTAATATCCAGGTTTTGTACATTTTTGTGTGCCAATATCCAGGTTTTCACAACTTTTGTGCATTAATATCAGGGGTTTTGGCACTTTTGTGTTATTATCCAGGTTATTTAAACTTTGATGCATTAACATTGAGGCTTTTACATATTAATTATTAATATTGAGAGTTTTGACACTTTAGTGTGTTTATGTCCTGATTTTTTATACTTTGGTGCATTCATATTCAGGTTTTTGACATTTTTGCTTATTAACATCTCGGAGTTTGACACTTTGTGCATTACTATTTAGGTTTGTGACACTTTGGTGTATTATTATCCAGGTTTTTGACTATTTGTGCATTAATATCCATGTCTATGACACTTTTGTGTGTTAATATCCAGGTTTTCCCAACTTTTGTGCATTATTATCAGGGTTTTTGACACTTTCTGTGTTAATAGCCAAGTTTTTGAAACTTTAGTGCATTAATATTGATTTTTTTTTTTTTTTTTTATACTTTGGTAGGTTTTTAAGAATTTAGTGCTGTAATATCCATTTTTTTTTGTTTTAGACATTTCAGTATCAATATCCAGATTTATAACATTCAGTAATAACACATTTTTTCCATACTTTGATATGTTTTTATCCAAATTTTTGACACTTCGGTGCATTAATATCCAGGTTTTATACATGTTTGTGTGTCACCATTCAGATTTTCTCAACTTTTGTGCAACAATATCAAAGTTTTTGACACTTTTGGTGTTAATATTCAGTTTTTTGAAACTGGTGCATTAATATCTAGGTTTTTTACATTTAGATACGATGAGATTTACATTTTTCACAGTTTGACATGTTATTATCCAAGTTTTTAACACTTTGGTACAATGATATCCAGGGTTTTGGCACTTTGCATTGCTCTTGAGTGGAAACAAGTTGTCTGGATTAAACCTGGGTCTGTATTAGAACCTCAGTTTAGACGTAACATCTGGATTGCCGGGGGGTTCCTCACCTCGAAGAAGAAGGGAAAGGCGTTGTCTCCCAGCTTTCTCAGCAGCTTCTGCTGGATCTTGTTGTGGGTCAGCTTCTCTTTGTCCTGCAGCTCAGGATAAACCTGCCGGGTGACCACGAACAGATCCCTCCTGAAGGCCACGCCCATCACATCCATGTCCTGGCGGCCGTAGCGGAACGTACACGACAGCATCACGTAGACTGAAGACATGAACAGGAGTTATTAGACAGGAAGCACCAGGAGAACCCACAGGAAGGAGGTAGAACATTCAACAGACTGACCTTTCCTCCCCTTCAGCTGCACCGGATCGATCAGGATGACGCCGTCTGTTGGAACGAAAAAAAAAACATCTGAAGACCAACATCTTCACACCACGACTGCATCAAACATACTTTAACAAGTTTCAGTCTAATGTGGAGGAACATCTGGATGATATTTATCTTTTCCATTAATGTCGATACTTTTCTGTTTCGGCTAATATTTACATTTCTCTATTTTGAGCTTGTTTATTTCAGAAGCTGCTGTTGCTTCTTCTTCAATCTTCAAACCATAAACTATGCTGCTGATGCCAACATCTGTTAACCAACAAGTTCTAATTGTGTTTTAATGTAACATTTAAAGAACATTTTTAAGGCTATTTCTCATTTCCGATTATAGAAGATATAAAAATCAACATTCCCAGGTTTCTGGATATTCAGGTTCTATGATGACAGAAGAAGAATTTTCAGAAGATGTTCTCTAGATGATGGTTTATAAAACATTCCAGTAACGTGACGATTAAAAAAGGACATTTCTACCTGAAATATTCTGAGAACGTTTCATAAAACATGTTCCACAGTGTTAGAGGACAACAGGGAACGTTCTAAAGGCAACATTTAGAAAACATTTTCAGGATGTTGTCGATGCCTCAGATAAAAACTTCAGTATTTCATGCTGATCCAATGGATTCATTGATACTTTTAGCAAAACAACTAAACAAACCTGAAGATGACAAACAGAAAACAACAGTTTGTTTGTTTGGTTCAAACTCACCGACTGGATCAACGAAGTCACAGTGATCCACAAAATCTCTCTTTGCCATGTAGACGGCCACCTGAAGTACACACAGTACTACTGTTAGTACTACTGTTAGTACTACTATTAATACCACTATAAATACTATGACTACCACCTGAAGTACACACAGTACTACTGTTAGTACTACTGTTAGTACTACTATTAATACCACTATAAATACTATGACTACCACCTGAAGTACACACAGTACTACTGTTAGTACTACTGTTAGTACTACTATTAATACCACTATAAATACTATGACTACCACCTGAAGTACACACAGTACTACTGTTGGTACAACTGTTAGTACTACTATTAATACTACTATAAATACTATGACTACCACCTGAAGTACACACAGTACTACTGTTGGTACAACTCGCATTACTGTTACCACTGAGACAGAGCAAAAACAGTACTACTGCTAGAGTGTTAGAAGTATTACTCCTGCTGCTACTACTGGTTTTGCTACTGTTATTACTACTGTTACTACTATTGTTAGTACTGGCACTACTCCTGTTGCTACTTTAGCTACTTTTGTTAATGCTTATACTACTGTTGGGACTGTTAGTACTACTGTTAGTACAACTACTACCATCTGAGAAAGAGCAGAAAGAGTACTCCTCTTACTACAGTTACTATTGTTACTACATTTACTATCGTTACTACAGTTACTCCTGTTACTACAGTCCATACAGTTCCTAAAGTTACTACAGTCCCTACAGGTACTACAGCCTCTACAGGTACTACAGCTCCCACAGGTACTACAGCCTCTACAGGTATTACAGTTCCTACAGGTATTACAGCCTCTACAGGTACTACAACCTCTACAGGTACTACAGTTCCTACAGGTACTACAACCTCTACAGGTGGTACTACAGTTCCTACAGGTATTACAGCCTCTACAGGTACTACAGGTACTACAGGTACTACAGCCTCTACAGGTACTACAACCTCTACAGGTACTACAGTTCCTACAGGTACTACAGCCTCTACAGGTGGTACTACAGTTCCTACAGGTATTACAGCCTCTACAGGTACTACAGTTCCTACAGGTACTACAGCCTCTACAGGTACTACAGCCTCGACAGGTACTACAGCCTCTACAGGTACTACAGCCCCTACAGGTACTACAGCCTCTACAGGTACTACAGTTCCTACAGCCCCCACAGTTCCTACAGGTACTATAGTCCCTACAGGTACTACAGTCCCTACAGGTACTACAGTCCCTACAGGTATTACAGCCTCTACAGGTACTACAGCCTCTACAGGTACTACAGCCTCTACAGGTACTACAGTTCCTACAGGTATTACAGCCTCTACAGGTACTACAGTTCCTACAGGTACTACAACCTCTACAGGTACTACAGTTCCAACAGGTACTACAGCATCTACAGGTACTACAGTTCCTACAGGTACTATAGCCCCTACAGGTATTACAGCCTCGACAGGTACTACAGCCTCTACAGGTACTACAGTCCCTACAGGTACTACAGTTCCTACAGCCCCCACTGTTCCTACAGCCCCTACAGGTACTACAGCCCCTACAGGTACTACAGTCCCTACAGGTACTACAGTTCCTACAGCCCTCACAGTTCCTACAGTTCCTACAGGTACTACAGCCCTCACAGTTCCTACAGGTACTACAGTCCCTACAGATACTACAGTCCCTACAGGTACTACAGTTCCTACAGCCCCTACAGGTACTACAGCCTCTACAGGTACTACAGTCCCTACAGGTACTACAGTTCCTACACCCCTCACAGTTCCTACAGGTACTACAGCCCGTACAGGTACTACAGCCTCTACAGGTACTACAGTCCCTACAGGTACTACAGTTCCTACAGCCCTCACAGTTCCTACAGGTACTACAGTCCGTACAGGTACTACAGTTGCTGCTACTACACGATGAGCTGTGACTGACCGACTTGTCTCTGGAAACCTTCTTGTAGACGACATGTTTTGGACTCATGATGAAGAATCTTCACCTGCAGAACAAACAGAAAAACAGAAAAAATTTAAATCATCAGTTCAGAATCTGCAGCTTCTTTAACAAACATCTTCCTCAGTAGCTGAACATCAGTTTAACTTGTCATCCTGTTGAACAGCTAAATGAACCATGACACTGTTTCCATGGAAACCAGCATCTCACAAACCCAAACCAACAAAGTTATCAGCAGTTTATCAGCTACTAATACTTGAAATCAGATGTTTATAAAAGCTGCTGTTGGTTTGTACTTAATAAAGTACTTGTTAATGTACCTGTTAATATATCCTCATTCAATAATCAATAACTGAAAACACAAATCAATATTTTAATCAGTTCCAGTTTGTCTTGAACACATTAACTCTGGTTGGAGGTCATTAAGCATCACATAAGTCTTTGTCATGGTGCCCCTTTGCTAGCTAAACTCCCACAGTCCTCTCTGCTTTAACATGAACTCTTTAACATGGTCTCTACAGTATTAAACAGTAAGAGGCTCCACCTGGTGGAACAACCAGGAACTACAGCTGATCTACATTTACCAATCTACATCCAGTTTACAGCTTCACCAGCAGGTAAATATGAGTAATATATAAGTAACTGAACTAAACACATCCAGTTGATTTTATTAAACGATCTGAACAAACCTGAGGAAAGCGACTGACCTGAAGCAGCAGCAGTGGTGATGATGATGATGAAGAGGACCACAGCAGGTTGAATGAGCTGCTCACAACAATCAGCTGTATTTATAATCTACAGACGCTCTGGTCAGCAGACGGATCATTACAGAGACAGTAATCTGCTCCGACGCTGCTTCTAATCAGGACACTGAAGGAAAACACAAACTGAAAATGAAACTGAATGAAGACCCTAAAGTCGTGTTTTTATTTAGTCGGTCTGAGTTACTGATGGACAGACTGAAGGACAAACATAGTTTTATTAATGTCAAAAATTAAAAGGAGAAGCTGAACGTCAAATCTGAGCAGCTGTTGTCGCTTTGTTGTTTTGTTTGTCATTTTGTGCCTCGATGTGAGAATTTTGCTTCCTTTTTGTCATTTTAATGATCTTTTGCGGTCATTTTGTGTCCCGTTGTGATAATTTTACATCCCTTTGTGCCATTTTGCATCCTTTTATATTGTTTTGTGCCTCCTTATTGTCATTTTGCCTCCCCTTTGTTGTCATTTTGCATCAAAGTGATAATTTTGCAGCCCCTTTTGGTGATTTTGCAACTATTTTCTGATCATTTTGTGGTCATTTGGTGTAAATTTGAGACAATTTCACGTCAATTTTTGGTTATTTTGTGACCATTTTACATCACTTTGTGATCATTTTGCTTCCCGTAGTTGTCATATTATTTTTAACCCCTTAGTTGTTATTTTGCATGTCTTTATGCGTCACCATTGCTGTTTTGTTTGTCCTTGTGTGCCCCAGTGTGATAATTTTGCTTCCTTTTAGGCCATTTTGTGTCACTTTGCATTCTGTCTGCATGCCTGGATATTTTTTCATGCCTCTTTAGTGTCATTGTGAATCTTTTTGTAGTCATTTTGCATCACTTTCTTGTCATTTTAATGTCCTTTTTTAGTTGTTTTGTGTCCCACTATGATAATTTTGCTTCCCTGTATGTCATTTTCCATCCTTTAATATCCTTTTGTGCCTTCCTATTGTCAATTTGCCTCCCTTTTGTCATCATTTGTGTCACTGTGGTCTTTCTGCATCCTTTTTCTTGTTATTTTAATGTCCCTCTTGTTCTCATTTTGGTTACTGTTGCTTTACATTTTGCATCCTTTTGTTTGTGGTCATTTGCAATAATTTTCTGGTCGTTTTGTGTTTTCTGTGGTCATCTGGAGTCAATTTGAGATAATTTTACATCCATTTTTGGCTATTTTGCATCAATGTGTTTCTTTTTTTGCGTCTTTTGGTTGCTATTTTGTGTCCCAAAGTGATCATTTTGCATCCCTGTTTGATGATTTTACTAACATTTTGTGTCACTTTGTTTCAGAGGAGCTTCAGTTTCCATCATCAGTATTGATAATAATATTGATCATCATCTATCTGACAGGTAGTTCGTTATGTCACATGTGATCAGCAGGACGAGACTCTGCTGAGCCGATAATCTGCTCTGAGGATGACTCAGCAGTCTGAGTGCTGACAGCAGCAGCTTAACACCTGAAGATACAATACACACCTGAACACACACATGAATACAAAACACACACCTGAATACAAAGCACACACCTGTAGCTGTACACTGGGGGCTAAACAGGTAAACTGGCCTCTGGTTTAGTTCTGATCAGAAACAGACTCACCTACATCACCTGTTCAGTTCTTCCAGGTGAGTCAGCTACAGCTTCAGGTGTCACTCTGAGGATCTTTGTCACATTAAAACACATTTTTCTAAAACTAAACTATATCTTATTGGTTTCAAAACATTCTCAGACTGTGTGAATTAATAAAAACTGGAACTGACCATCAGCCAATCAGTGCAGAGCTTCATTCATGAATCATCAGCAGCAGCTTAGCTCCGCCCCCTCTGGTCTCGGACTCTTGCTGTGAAAACCTCTGCAGAAAACCGAGGAACTAATTTATCAGTGTACAGCCTCCTTCCTTCCTTCATTCTCTACATCTTTGCAAAACTAAGGCACAAATTAACCTTTTTAAATCAAATTTTTTTGAACAACTTACCGTTGACAAGGGACCAGATTGCTGACGAGGTCTGACCTTACAACAACCGACTGGCAGATGTTTGAGGAAGCAGCTGAAGGTGAAATCAGTGAGTAAACAGCCTCAGTGATTGGTTATATCAGTAAGACCTCCATTTGTACTGACCCCAATCAAAAACCAAAAACTAGACCAGAGTGAACCTCTGCCTTCAACTCATTGGACGTTTAGGTTTACAAAGCAACCAAGTATGACTCTGAAAACCCATCAGAGGTACCAAGAGAGACTACAGGGAAAAGGTGGAGTCCACATCCCACAGTCACAGATTACACTGGTGAAGTGAAGCTGTGCACTTCATCACTTCCGGACGACTTGAACACTTTCTACGCCCAGTTTGATGCCAACAACAACAAACCGGCCACCAGACTATATGTGGACAAAGATGAACTCATACTCACCCTAGAGTGAGTCGTAGTCAGATAGGCCTTCAAGAAAGTAAACTCCGAAAAAGTACCAGGTCCTGATGGCGAATGCTGACCAACTACTCACCCTAGGGTGAGTATCCCACCTAGTAGTCAGACGGACCTTCAAGTAAACACCGACAAAGCACCAGGTCCTGAAGACATGTCTTAACAAACTTCCTGGGGTGTTTACCAACATCTTCAACATCTCTCTGAGCGGATCCACAGTCCATCTTTGAATCCTCCATCAGTGTTCCAGTCCCAAAGACAGCAGCAGTCTCCAGCCTTAATGACCTTCACCCTGTAGCACCGATATCAGTCATCATGAAGTCAGAACCGACATTTGTGCCTCCTTCCCTGATATTGAAGCTCAATAATCTGGGTCTGGAGAATTCAATCTGCTGCTGGATTTAAGGCTTCCTGACCAACCACTGCTCCTCTACGTTGTTCCTCGACACAAAGACGCCTCAAAGTTTATGTCCACAGGATCCGTCTATATCGTGCATCCCATTCAATGTCTATGTGAAACACACCACGTTGCATTCTGGTTGCGTTGCGGTGCAATGTAGACTTGACCTGGTATATTTGGTGCGGGGAGCGGAGGTCTAACGCATCGTGAAACTTTCAGAAGATGTCTAAATTAGCCGTCATTGAAGTAAAACGAAAACAGATTCAGCAGTTTATTTCTCGCCTCGAATGTTTTCAGAAATATTTTTTGTTGAACAGTGTTTGCAATAAAAGAGAAAGTTTGCGACTGAGGTGCCATGTCAGTCCGACTCCTCTACAAGATTTGAGGTCTGAAGGTCAGTCATTTGACCTCCTAGTGGCCGATTGGGGGCGATTTTCAGATGTGGTGGGTTTCCAGGCGAGCAAAAACACCCCGGTAGATACGTGTCTACCATGATGGTAAACACATACCATTATGGTACGTGCCTACCATCATGATATGTATCTACCAGGGTGTTTTTTCTCGTAGACCTTAAGTCCGTTCGCAAACTTTCTCTTTAATTACGAAAACAGTTCAGCAAAAAGTATTTCTGAAAGCATTCAGGGTGAGAAATAAGCTGCTGAATCTGTCCTCGTTTTAGTTCGACGGCTAGTTTAGACGTTTTCCGAAAGTTTCACGATGTGTCGGACCGCCACTCCCCACACCGAATTTAGTCAAGTCTACTTCATGCAAATGAGTTGCGGGGCGACGCAACCAGCATGCAAGACGGAGTGTATACCTGAATGAGAGAGTTCAGGTAGTTAGGAGCTGTTTTCATTCTGTTTTGAAGGGAAATGTCACTTTACCTCAATAAAACTTCTAATACAGCACAGTAAAACAACCCCATTATAAGCAAAAGTACTGCTTAAGTACAGAGCAGTAAAATGTAGCTCTACATGGTAATGTCAAGTACAACATAACTGTACCTGATCCTCTTCAGTCGTTCATCCATGGTCCACTGCAACATTAAAGACTTTTATTTTGGAAATATGATGTTCCTTGCGTCTTCCAGAAGGCTCTTATTGTGAAAATTATTATTATTTCAGTGGATCTTGTGCTGAAATAAAAGCTGCAGATTTTAGGTATTATTTTCAGTTCATGTTTACAGCAGCAGCACAAATACTCCATCTGCTGGAGGAATTGTGGTACTACCCAACAGACAACAAATACACAACAGATACACAACTCACCATCAGTCACAAACGCAATCAGCTCATATCCTCAACATGAACACACAGTGAAAATAAATGGTGTTTGTTTCATTTTTGAGTAATTTTGTGTCAACTTGTGATCAATTTATATCGATTTTTGGTCATTTTGCGTTTTTTGTAGTTATTTTTGTCTCACTGTTGTCATTTTGCATCAATTTTCTGGTTATTTTGTGGTCATTTTGCATCACTGTCACTTTGTATTTGTTTTTTGTAATTTTGCACCTTTCTGGGATCATTTTGTGATAATTGTACATCCAGTTTGGGTTGTTTTCTATGTGGTCATTGTGTGAATTGTCATTTTGCGTCACTTTGCGGTTTTTTTTGGTCATTTTGTGGGTGTTTTGATCATTTTGCACTAATTTTCTGGTCATTTGGTGTCAACTTGAGATTATTTTGCATCCAGTTGTGGTCATTTTGCATTTTTTGTGGTCATTTTGCATCACTGTTGTCACTTTGTGTTTGTGTTTTGCGATTCTATGTACCTTTGTGATAATTTTGTCTGTCATTGTGCATTTTTGTGGTCATTTTGTGTCAACTTATGATCAATTTACATCCGTTTGTTGTCATACTGCATCACTGTTGTCACTGTACATTTCTTTGTGGTCACTTTGTGGATTTTAATTTTGTGTCACTCTTGACAGTTTGTGTTTCTTTGTGATCATTCTGTGGGTCTTTGTGGTCATTTTGTGTCTATTTTGTGGTCATTTGTTGTAAATTTTAGATCATTTTACATCTATTTGTGGTCATTTTGTGTTTCTTTTTGGTGATTTTATTTTTTTTAATTTTGTGTACCTTTGTGGTCTTTTTGTGTCTCTATGTGGTCATTGTGTGAATTGTAATTTTGCATCTCTTTGTAGTCACTGTGTTTGTTTTTGGTCATTTTGGTTTTTTTTGTCATCATTTTGCATACTGTTGTCAATTTGTGTTTCTTTTAATTCTGTGTACCTTTGTGATAATTTTGTGTGTCACTGTTTTTTGCGGTCATTTTGTGTCAACTTGTGATCAATTTACATCCATTTGTCGTCATACTGCATCACTGCTGTCACTTTACATTTCTTTGTGGTCATGTTGTGTATTTTAATTTTGCATTGTGTCATTATTGACATCTGTGTATCTGTGTGATCATTCTGCGGGTCTTGATGGTTACTTTGCAGCATTTTTTGGATCATTTTGTGTTTTTTGTGGTCGATTGCCATCAACTTCAGATCATTTTACATCCATTTTTGGTTATTTTGTGTTTCTTTTTGGTCATCTTGTTTCTTTTTTGTACTTTGGTGTACCTTTGTGGTCTTGTTGTGTGTCTTTTTGGTCATCGTGTGTCAACTTTTATAAAATAATAATAATAATAATAATAATAATAATAATAATAATAATAAAAAATATAATTATTTTACTTTTGTCAAATTTTACATCCAGTTTTGATTGTTTTGTGTCTCTGGGTGGTCATTATGCGAATCGTAATTTTGCATTTTGAGTCACTGATGTCTTTCTTTTTGGTCATTTTGCATCATTTTCTCATCATTGTGTGTGTCTGTGTTCATTTGGTGTCATTTTTTGCTGTTTTGTGTCTCTGTATTGTCATATTAAGTCGTCATTTGTGTTGTTTTGCATCTTTTTGTCGTCTCTTTGTGGTCGTTTATCTCTCCAACAGCCATATTAACAATTTTTTTCAGCAGAGGTTTCTGTTCCCAGTCTTTCCCTCCAATAATCCAAACTATTAAGTCAAACTTCGTCCACATTCAGCCTGTAGTTTCACAGACGGACTCAGAATTAGTTTGTTTTTTGTTTTTTTTGGGTAACAGTCCATCTTTAATATTCACCAACAGAGTTACACAACAAACTGTCAACATTCAGACTTCGTCCTGCTGTAAGGCGTCCACATGTCCATCTGGAAGCACCACCGACGTCTGAGCTAATGTTAGCATGTTAGCATCCAGCAGGTCTGCTCAGATCACCGGTGGACGCTAACGATGCTAACGAGGCGCTCGGCAACGTCGACAGATTCATTTAATGTTTTTAAAAAGAAAAAAAAAAAAAAAATTAAATTATGTTCCTGCCACCATCAGCTGCGTCTCCGTGACGACAGCCGCTCACTTCACACCTGTGTGACCTTTCAGGTGGCACCGCCCACCCCGCAACACGTCGCACTGCAATTGGTGAAGTCTGAAACTCTAATGTCTCCTGAATGTTAGCAAGTTTTTCTACCAATTAGACAGCGAAGGCATCAGTTTTTAGATGAGATAATCGTTTTTAAAAACTTGAAATGCTGCTTTGACCTGCAGGGAGAACGAGACGACGTGTGAATCCGCTCACTTAGCGCTTGTTAACCGTTTAAAATGATCCAGTGAGCTGCTGGACCGTCCCTCGAGTTCGCATTTTTCACTGTAAGTATAAAATGGTTACCAAAAATACAAACGTGCTGTAGGAATGAGGAAAGCCTGGAGGGTAGAAGATGATTCTGACTGAGCCAAGAGAAAACATCGATAAGAACAGATAACTGGATGTTGTTACTTCTAAATTCTGCTTATTTTCCTGGTATTATGGAGTTTTGAAACGGTTTCTAACCTGCTGTAAAACTACGACGGACTTCCTTCCTTTCAGGCGGTTCGCTGGTTTCAGTTTGTCTCTTATTTATTTAAGAGGAGAGTCGGTTAATTCAAAGTTTTCTTCACCGCAGAGAATTCAGTCAACTTTTGTGTCCCAACGATTAACCATCAACAGCCGTTAATAATTCAACCGAGAAGAAGGCTGTGTATGTTGGTAAATGTAGATCAGCTGTAGCACCTGGTTGTTCCACCAGGCGGAACCTCTACCTGTTTAACAGGAAGTTCATGTTGATGAGCAGAGACTGTGGTGGGAGTTTATCTGGTAAAGGGGTACCACGACAAAGACTTCTGGGGTCGTTAATGGACACTAGACAAGGCAGAAGATGGCAAAACATGAGACTAAACTACACAAACAAAACAAAAACAACACAAGATAAAAACAAGACAACAAAAAAGAGACACAAAACATCGGAAAGGAGACGCAAATAAGACTTAAAATGAGACAAAAAAAAACAACAAAACGGACACAAAATCGAAAAATGTAAGGAAAAAGAAGGTTGTGCATGTCAGTAAATGTAGATCAGCTGTTGTTTCTGGTTGTTCCACCAGGTGGAGCCTCTCACTGTTTAATATTGTAGAGACCAGAGGAGGCATCACTGAGACTACAGTTCATGTTAAAGCAGAGATCACTGTGGGAGCTTAGCTAATAAAGGGGCACCATGACAAAGACTCATGATGATTTCTGACCTCCAACTGGAAATAATGTATTTAAGACAAACTGGAACTGATTAAAACTTTGCTTTCTGTTATCAGTCATGGATTATTTAGCCAACATTTAGTTTAGCTGTTAAAGGGGCACCATGACAAAGACTTCTGTGGTGTTTAATGAATTCAAGAAGGTTTGAAGTCTGTGATTGAAAACCGGCTGTGTCCGCCTCTGACGTGACTTAAATCCTGTCATTAGTTAATCTGTTCTTGACAATGCTGCCGATCATTTGTTGAGAAAGTTACTTAAAATTTGCCATGATTCTGATCTCACTTCCTGCGCCGCCCTGAAAAAAAAAAAGCAAACAAAAGGTTGTTTCTGACTGCAGGAATTTGCAGGCTCAACTTTTATTCATGTTCCCACTGCAAGAACTGTCCCAGCAGAAACTCAAAGAAAGTTCCTAGTCCAGAGTAGGAACTTCTGTG
Organism: Amphiprion ocellaris; assembly: GCF_022539595.1. NCBI lineage: Eukaryota > Metazoa > Chordata > Actinopteri > Pomacentridae > Amphiprion > Amphiprion ocellaris. Next base: position 34,935,314 of record NC_072772.1, read on the forward strand.
ATTGGTTAAACTTTTCTCTTTGATGTCACCAACAACGTAAAATCCATCACATGATCCAACATAACAAACCTCCACTGTTGTACTGTTAGATCCTGGAAAGTCCTGAACCTGCAGTGGAAAAAACGCCTAATAAGGATTTAAAAAAAAAAAAAAAAAAGCTAAAACTCAAGACTTAAAGCTTTAGATCTGTCGGAAGCTGGAGGTCTTTAAAATATCAAAATGCTGAGAAAAAAAAACGATTAAGTGGCGACTTTGCTGGCAAAAGTTCCTGCAGTGGAAACAACTAAAACGACTAACAACCTTTATCTAACTGACCGTTTAAGGATCGAACTGAAACCAACGAACCGAGTGAAACTATGAACCCCACCAGTATCTGAACCAAACTGAGATGTCGTTGTGTGTCCAGAGAGTTATTTGGTTTTCTTGTCTGCTGCCAGAGTGTCGTGCAGTTTGGAAACCGACTTCTCAAACTGGTCCATGGACAGCGTCCCGTTCTCGTCGAAGAACGCCGACACTGACTTGGTGAACTCGGCCTCCCTCGAGTTCCTCGACTTCCCGTCGGTGAAAGACACTCTGAGAGTGTACTGGTCGTCGAACCTGGAGATCGGAAGAGTCACTGTTAGCACAACTATCATTATCCTCATTAGCATAAGCATTATCAAAAACAACCAACAGGTTACTGTTCTGTACAACGACTATCCCTTAATATGCATTGAGATTATTTTTAAAATACTTTAGAACATACAAGAAGTCCTCCGTTTACGACATCCTCGACCTACAGCGTTTCGTCGTTACGTGGAACTAGTTGGAGAATGGATGAATACGTCGTCACACAGCGCTATAAGACGGCTTTGTTTACATTCTCCGGTTGTACGCCACCTTGGACTGTGCTACATTCGCTAACTTTCTGCCCTTCATTATGGCTCCCAAGTGTGATCAAGTTGTAAAAACAGTGCAACAAATTCTGTTATCTTCTTGTAAGATGACTCACACATGCATGAAAGTTGTTGGTATTCATGACTTTTATGAAGAACTGATCGATATAGTTATGCACGTAATGGCTTTGTTTACATGTTCATTGGAGTTTCGACATGTGGCAAAAATCAACTTACGTCTGGTCGTAGAAACGAAACTCCGATGTTAGTCGAGGACCCCCTGTACTTTATAATATACAGGAGGTCCTCAGTTTACGACGTCCTCGACCTACGGTGTTTCATCGTTTTGTCAGAACTGGTTACGTGGAACTAGTTAACGAGCGAAGCGGATGAACACGTCGTCATGCGGCGCTAAAAGATGGATTTGTTTCCATTCTCCGATTGTACGCCACCTTGGATTGTGCTACATTCACTAAATTTTAACTTGTAAAATGACTCAAACATGCATGAAAGTCGTTGGTTTTCATGACTTTTATGAAGAACTGATCAATATCGTGATGCACGTAACGGCTTTGTTTATGCCGAACTTCCGACTTAAGGAAAAAAGCGACTAATGTCGATCCGTAGAAACAGAATTCCGACTTAAGTTTAGGACCAGCTGTATTTTTAAGATTTTATTATTAATTTTTCAATGATTTTGAATAGTTGTATAACATATTTTCTTTTTGATTTAAAAATATATATATATTTTTGGGTTAATTTACTTTTTTTATTTGGTAATTTACTTATTTTAAATATTTCCACAAACAAATATTTAATGAATATTTTTTAATAGATTTTATTGACATATTTTTTGTTATTTGATTATTTTTAGTTTAATTTTTGTCTCATATTTAGATTTTATTTTTGCAAGAGCTTAAAGATTTTTGGAGTTCGTTTACTATTTCTTGTTGAATATTTTTTTAAATAATATGTACAAATATTCTGCACATTAATTCAAAAGCATTTAGTCGGATATTTATTATGTTTTAGAGATTTTGCAATTAGGATTTTAGAAACATCCCCTTTTAGGTACATTAAATACAATTTTTTACATGTAAATATTTGTTAGGAATTAAAAAGCTACATTTCTGTTAATTTTAGATATTTTGTTGGTACTATTTAATTTTTTCTTTTATATTTAGGCAGATAATTTACAATTCCTTGGTCATAAAATCTCTAAAATATATCAGTAAAATGGCAAATATTTTGACAAGCTTCATAAATATTTGGTAAATTTTACTAAGATTATATTTTAGACATTTTATTTGATCATTTTTCCATTAGTACAAGTTTTGTTGGACATCTTGTTCATATATTTCTTGTGAGATTTTTTTTTTGGCCAAATTCTGAAAAAGTCAAAGATGAAGATATTTTCTATTTGCAGTCCTGATGTTTTGTTTTGTAAAATGTCAGAAATTAAAAAAAACGAGTCTCTTCAAACATCTCAAAACTCTGAAACCATCAAAATACAGATATTTTTAATAACTAATCAGTAATGTGTCTGTGACTGACCGTTTGAGGGAAGAGGACAGCTGCCAGATGTGGTCCGGATCCATCCCAGCTGGATCTTTCTGCAGCGCCACCAGGAAAATGTTCTTCTCCTTGTAGGACGTGTAGAGAGTCAGGATGCCCATCATGATGAAGTACGTGAGGAGGACGAGTCAAGGAGCACAAACAGACTCTAGGAAACTTTTACTGTCTTCAGGCTTCATATCTAGTTTAGGAACATTATTTATACTTTATTAGATTATTTATTTACATTTATTTGTTCAGGAAAACCGGTGAAGGAATGTAGAAGCTAAAGAAATGACGCTAAAACTGATTTTTCATATTTTTATCAGTAAACATTTAACATCAACTGGAGAAATTTATAATATAAATGAGATTTTATTGATGTTTTTCTTTTATTTCCTGTAAACTTGGATTGTACGAGAATTTATTTTAGAAATTTTAAATATCTTTCATATTCCTGTCTGACCATTATTATTATTATTATACAAATATTTTAGCTTTTTTTGTTGGACATTTTAATACTACTTTACATGTTGTTCAGGAGGCAACTTATTATTTTTGTTGCACATTTTAATTATATTTGTAGCAGAAAATAACAAAAATAGTAGGGCTGAAACGATTTCTCAAGTTATTGGAGTAATTCGATTACTAAAATTCCTCGAGGCAAATTTCTCTGAATCGAGGCTTCGTTGAATCAACTACATGCTCGACCTCAGATCACATAATGGCAGACCGCGGTCTGAGGCCAGACCCAGACTTCATTCGATACAAACCGGGTCCTTAAATGTGACGGGACGCTTCTATTTTAACCAGCGCAGCTTTTCTCTTGTTTATGGCAGGAGTGACCAACCAGTCCGTGGTCTAAACGTCGTCTAAACTAGCCGTCAGTGAACTAAAACCAGGACAGATTCAGCTGCTGCACAGATTATTTCTGGCCTCAAATGCTTTCAGAAATACTTTTCCCTGAAGTGTTTTTGAAATAAAAAGAAAGTTTGCAGCCGAGCTGCTGTGTTTGTCAACCTGACAGCTCGGTCACGTGACCACGTAGCGGTCCGCTGAAGCTCAGCGCTGTCATGTGACCATGTTGTGGTCCACTAGTGACCGCCCACCATGCGTGTGATTTTCAGATGCGGCGCATTTACATGTGGGAAAAACACATCTAGTGGACACGTACATTCACTGTATGTTTTCTGTAAGTATTCAGGCACCGTGCCGGAATTCCAGCGTGCGGCGCTGGTGTTTGGCTTGGAAAAAAAAATATAGGACTACACTGCCAATCGAGTTCGTCTACCAGTGGAATGAGGGGAACGCAGCTTTTGCTCTCAACCAAACTAATATCACGAGCCAATGAGAAGTAGAGTGGGGGCGGGGCTTAGAAAGACATTGAGATCTAGTTGCATTTGAGTTCATACCAGCAGCAGACAGCGCAGTATTCAGCCACTGCTCCTCAGTCCTTGTATAACTTCTAACTATATATATACAATACACCTGTACTATACTATATATGTACAATACACCTGTACTATACTATATATGTACAATACACCTGTACTATACTATATATGTACAATACACCTGTACTATACTATATATGTACAATACACCTATACTATACTATATATGTACAATACACCTGTACTATACTATATATGTACAATACACCTGTACTATACTATATATGTACAATACACCTATACTATACTATATATGTACAATACACCTGTACTATACTATATATGTACAATACACCTGTACTATACTATATATGTACAATACACCTGTACTATACTATATATGTACAATACACCTGTACTATACTATATATGTACAATACACCTGTACTATACTATATATGTACAATACACCTGTACTATACTATATATGTACAATACACCTGTACTATACTATATATGTACAATACACCTGTACTATACTATATATGTACAATACACCTATACTATACTATATATGTACAATACACCTGTACTATACTATATATGTACAATACACCTGTACTATACTATATATGTACAATACACCTGTACTATACTATATATGTACAATACACCTATACTACACTGTATATGTACAATACACCTGTACTATACTATATATGTGTCCAGGATGGTTATTTCTGTTGCACAGCGCGCTCACTTCCGCTTTTGATGCTGTAACGTGCATGCCTAATGCAGAATCCGATTACTCGATTAATCGCCAGAATAATCTATAGAATACTCGACTACTAAATTAATCGATAGCTGCAGCCTTGCAGATTTGCTTTCATAATTTATTCTGTTTGTTTTAGATTCATGAGAATTTACTGTAGTCATTTTAAACATTTTCAGAGATTTAAATATCTTCTAATATCTTTCTTACTCTCGTTATTATTATATAAATATTTATTAGAGTTAACTCTTTTGTTGGAAACAATATTTTACACATTGTTCAGGAGGTAAGTCACATTTTAATTATACTTTTAGGAGATAATGATAATATTTTAAATGCAAGTTATTTTAAAAACATCTTTCAGAGATTTTATAGTTTTTTTAAATAAAATATTCTAACAATGTCTAGATTTTATTTATCTATTTTCTGTATTGATATTGTTAGTATTTGAAAACATCCTTCAGATAGTTTTCATTTTTTTTACAATGTATTTTTTAATATTTAAATTTTTATTTTCATAATAAAATTATATAAATGTAAATTTTTTAAAGAAAGGTACATTTTTTGGAGATTATAATAATATTTTTTTGTTATCATCCGTAACCGTGTATTTTAGGAAAATTTTACAGGTATTTTCACAAATTGTTTTATATAATTTTTTAAAGCTCCTTTAAATATTTCCAGAAGCGTAAATATTTTAAATATTTTTAGAGATTTTACATTTTTCTTTAATATTTTGATATTTTTTGGATTTTATTTATCTATTTTTTTGTACTTACATTGTTAGGGTTTAAAAAATGTCTTTCAGATAGTTTTCAAATTTTTATTTTTTTTAAAAAAATATTTAAATTTTTATTTTTATAATAATAAAAATATCTCAAATTTTTTTTAAAGAAAGGGATTTTTTTGTAATATTTTCTTTTGTTAGCCTCATATTTTAGGGAAATTTGACTTTTTTTTTCTTAAACAAATGTTTTATTATTTTTTTAATATTTCCAGAAGTCTAAACATTTTAAATACTTTCAGAGATTTATTCTTCATACTAAACTGTTTTTGTTAGATATTATAATCCAGTAAAATATGAGTTGCGCTATTCTAAACAGGTGAGTTCAGACCAGGTGAGTCGTGCAGGTGGGAGGATATGAGATGACGCAGCAGGCCAGGACCGGTCTGGACTCAGGGAACGGGTGCAGATAATCCCAGACCAGAGCCAACATGGCGAACAGACAGGAGACGGTGCAGATCAGCAGACGGCCGTCGACCAGCTGGAAGTTCTCCACGTAGCCGTACTTCTCCAGCAGCACCTGGAGGGGGCAGAATGAGACAACAACACACCTGGAGGCTTCACCTGGGGTCCGTTTCACGAAGCAGGTTTAGTGAAAACTCTGAGTTTGTTAACCCTGAAATGAGGGAAACTCAGAGTTTTCCATTTCACAAAGGGAGGTAACTCAAACCAGAGACAGAGGGGTAACTCTACCCTGTTTCACAAAGAGGGGTAACTTAAACTCTCAGTCAGTTACCATAGTAACAGACTCTATGAATCTAACCTGGTCGGGACCAGGTTTTTCTCAGTAAACCTCGAGTTTCTCTCAGTCTCCGCCCTCTTTCAGTCACACACTATTTCATTTCCTCATTCATTCAGTCAGCTGGTGAGTTTTGGCGAAGTCTAATTCTGCCGTGTCTCAAAATGACGTCCTTTTATTAACGATCCAGTGGATGAAGGAGCAGAATTACTGCACAGAGATTTAAATATTCATCAGGAGATTGTTATCAGCGCATAGATGTTCTCGCATTTCTCGACAAGTATCTTTTAGAGCGGTACCGTTTCACGTCACAGTCCATAATCTACATCCAACCTAATCCATCCTTACATTTACAACATGACCAACCTCAGTCATGCTCTAACATCCCAGCAGATATTGTGTGTTGTGCTGTGGTTCTTTGCAAATGGAAGTTTTTTTTATATAATGTAGGAGATGCAGAGCACTTCAGTAAGACAACTGTATGCAGGACGGTCAGAAAAGTGTGTCTGGATCTGAAATGACTTTTACCATCTTTGTGGTTTTCCCTGGAAATAAACCTGTCAGAGCCATCAAGGCTCTGTGTGTGTGTGTACATATATATATATATATATATATATATATATATATATATATATATATATATATATATATATATATATATATATATATATATAGTTGGCTGAGTAGAAGTCTGTCAGTTTAAATAGGCTTAACTGTTTAACAGAACATGATATGGATGCAGACATTTAGGCTGTGTGGGATAAAACCACTGCACAGTCAAACAGCCACTTAATATTTAGGCTACTTTACAATGTAAAACATGATCAAAATGAGGAAGCTCCATGAGATTATGCCGACTTCTTACCAGTTTTAAAAATGTATTTATATTTCATCTTCAGCTTCTGCCACATGCTCTTCTCCCCTGCAGGATTGCACCTAAATGAAATAACTTAATAATCTACTATTCAAACAGTTTTCCTGTAATATTATTGTGATTTAAACTTACGCATTGACCCAGGCAGCAATGTTCTCCCACACCGTCTCCCTCTCTTTTGCAGCTGCAGGTGTTGCACTTCTTTCTAAAAACGTGCTCAAACTCGCTATATAAACGCATTAAGATTTCCAATTCAAACGGTGTAGTCCTCCGCTTCCCCGTTGCCATGGTGACTCTTCGAATCGGCGCTCCATTGATACTGGCTTTTCAGAGTTGTGGTGCACGCGCTTAACTCCGGGTGAAACTGCTCCGAGTTGATTAAACCAACTCAAATGAGCCGTTGTGAAACCAGAAACTCAGAGTTTTCTATCTCAGAGTAGATCAACTCAGAGTTCAGGGTTAAACTCAGAGTTTGTTGAACCTGCTTCGTGAAACGGACCCCAGGGATTCAAGTCGAGATTATACTGAAGAAAAAGGAGTTCGGGGTGATTTTTAAAATAATTTCTTCACATTTTATCAATGAAATGATTCACTGATTAAGTAAAAAACATCTTATATGTTGACTCAACAATTAAATAATTTCTGTTCTGAACAATGAAACTGTCAAAACTGAGATTGGAGATAATCAAAGAGAACAATTTAACTATTAAACTGATTATTTAGCTTCAGATATAAATAAAAATGTGAAAATATCTAAAAGAAAAACAGCTGCTTGCATTATAAATAAATCTCATTTACAGAATAGTTTTTTTTCCTAATGATTTTAATCAATACAGAGAATTAAAATAAACACAATCAAACATTTTTTAAATACATTTCATTAACAACATTAACAGTTTATTATTTTTCTCAGACATTTTACTGATGTTTTTTGAGAGTTGAAAGACTTTTGGGGTTATTTTAGAATTTTTTGTTGAATATTTAAACAACACAGTAATATTTTACACATTAATTGGTGAATATTTGGAGATTCTGCTATTACTGTTGTCTTTTTAGGAGCTTTAAATATTTGTAAAAATGGAAATATTTTTGCTTTATTTATATTTCTGTTAATTTTAAAAGGATTTAGTTGTTAATATTTTACTTATACATATTTTATATTAATAATAATAATTATTATCATTATTTACAGTGTTTTTTTTTTTAAAGATAATTTACTGATATTTTATATTCCTAATATTGATTATTTTTTATGAACATACAATATGACAATATTTTACTAATACATTTCTAAGATTTTTTTAAATTCTAAATTAGAATTTTTTTATTGGACAATTTACTTTTCAAATTTAATTATTTGGGAAATTTTAAACATTTACAGATATAATTATTTTCTAAATATTTTTGGAACTTTTTTTTATTTTTCTGGTTAATTTTACAGATTTGTTGGGGGGGATAATTTACAGACATTTGGGCTTATTTTAGAATTTTTTGTTGAATAATCTAACAATATTTATAATTATTGTACACATTAATTGGTGAATATTTGGAGATTCTGCTGTAATTCTACTGTTACACCTCTTTTTAGGAGTTTTAAATATTTATAAAAATGGAAATACTTTTGTTTTATTCATTTTTCTGTTAATTTTTTAAGGATTTAGTTAATATTTTACTGATACACATTTACATTTTTTGTAAAGATATTTGAGATTTTATTGATATTCTTGACAAGCATTAAAAAAAATTGTAAATTAAAATAAACAGGATAAACATTAAACCGACCTTCTTTGCGGCGTCATCCAGAGAATTCTTCACAGCGGCTCCATCCCATTTATCGATCTTCACCGGTTTCTCATCGATCCGCCACTGAAATACAAACAAACCGATCAGGATCATTCATTCAATCAATCAATCAATCAATCAATCAATCAATCAATCAATCAATCAATCAATCAATCAATCACCAATTGGCTCATGATGAAGATGAAATTGATTCATGGTGCATTCAAAGACAGCAGCTCACGGTGGGAATCTGAAGCTTCTTAACGTCTAAATTAAGTAAAGCTGGACTAACGACAGAGCTGCGATTATTGATTATTTCCTTTGCTAATTGATCTATTGATTGTTTTCTGGGTGAAACGATCAGTTGTTCGGATAATAAAATCTAAGAAAATAGTTTTTAAAAAATGTAGTTTTGTCCACAAACCAAAAAATATTCAATTTACTGATACAGAGGAGCAAAGAAAGCAGGAATATTCACATTTAAGAAGCTGCAGAAAACTGATTAATCGATTAAATAATTACTAAAATTAAAGTTAATTTAATCAAATGAAAAGAAAAGCAATAAAAGCTTTGCAGAATTGAAGTTAAAACATCAACTGACATCTATTTTGATAATAAATTTCCAAATATTCTTTACATTTCAGCATTTCAGAGGACAATATTTGCTGCTTTTCCTTTTAAAAACTAATTAAACTGAATATTTGTGAAGTTCAAAGATGATTTATTTGAATATTTAAAGATGTTAAAGACATTTTTAAGAATTTTTTCATGTTTCATGCTCAAAATGCAACACTGGAGATTAATTTAATTTACATTCGTAACAATTAATACTTGCATCACTGATATAAATAGACGGACGACACATGAATTAAAAATAAAGTGATTAAAAAATATATCAAAATACAAACTATAAAACACAGAATGAATTTTAAAAAAACTCTATTATAGTAATTATAGAAATTATGAAAACAAACTACCAAAATATAATAGATAAAAAAGATTAAAAATAAAGAACAGAAACAGAAAATTGTAATATCAAGAAACAAAGATAAAGAAAATTATAAATAAAAAAATTTCAAAAAGACAGTATCAAGATAAATAAAATTATAATTAAGAAAATATTTTAAAAATTAATTATAAATTAATGTGGATTTAAAACATAAACTTTTAATATCAAGAAATATAGATATACAAAAAAATCTAAAAAGAAAACTCTAAATTAAAAAAAATCCATAAAATACACTACAAAAAGATAATATCAAGAAAACTAAAATTATAATCAAGAAACTGTTTTAAAAATTAAGATATAAATCAGCTCCATAAACAGCTGAAAGCACATGCCTCTAATGTTGCTTTAGAAGCTGAATCAGTGTAAAAGTATTTTTCTACATTTATTAAAATCAGTATTTAAAGAAATTTAAATATGTTGAATCAATAATATTTAAAATCTTAAACTGAACCAGAGTTCTGACTGCCACGTTTCAGTAAAAAAACGAAACAAACTTCCTTCACTGACACGTCTGTTGGTTACCTCAGAGTCTGTAAATATAAAAATCACCTGATCCTCTGCATCAACTCTCATTTAACTCTAATATTAGAATAAAACTGAGAAGCTTCAAAACGTAAACAGTTTAAATTAGCTGCTTTTTAATGCAGATGTTTCAGTTTTAACAGCTGGAAGCAGAGAAACAAACAAATCGCTGCAATTTAAACTAAAACTGACTGATTCTCTCTGCAGGAAAGAAACTCTCAGCTCCACTGATCATTAATTGTTTCTATTTCCATTTTATTTCTAAATAATCTAAACTAGCCGTTAGCACTAGCTTAGCTTAGCCGCTAACTCCGGATGCGCGTTTTAAATCTCCGTCCACGCAGAGAACTAAAGCCTGTGAAGCTTCGGTCTGAGCTCAAAGACAAATTAAAACCTCACAGTTTGGTTTGAAGTCACCAGAAGATGTTTAAAAACGGATTCTTACTTTCTCCAGCAGTCCGCTCTTCCCGTTCCGAGAAGCGGCCATCTTCGCTACAAAATACGGCACCATGACCTGGAGGAAGCTGATTGGCTCGCTGCGAAAATTTAAACGAGCGACGTCACGGCGCCGGAGTGCCCGAAGCGGCGGCGTGCGCGTTCGCGTGTAAAGTAAAAATAAAGCTTGACAGGAAATAATGTTAATTTAAAAAAATATATGTAGAAGCTCAGATATAAAATTTTAAAAGATAAAGAAATAATTTTAAAAAAATGAAGTCAAGAATTACGGAAATTAACATATAAATATAGTAACAAAATCAAAATAACAAAATAAGAAAGACTAATTACAATGTAAATAAAATATTAAATATAGAAATATATTAGCAAAAATAAAGACCAAAATATATTTTTTGAAACAACTGATGCTATTAAAGCACAAAATAAAATTTAAGACATAAATTAAAAATAAGACATGTATAAATGTTTCAATCAAGTTATATGTATATATATATATATATATATATATATATATATATATATATATATATATATATATATAAATTAAAAAATATGATACAAATGTCATCACACACAAAAAACATGAAATAAAATTTTAAACATAAATTAAAAAGAAGATACATAAAAATGTTTCAAGTATTGAAAAGAAAATTTAAACACAAATAATAAAAAAACAGAATAAAAATACAAATGTCATCACACAAAAAAAATGAATAAAATAAAAAGAAAATAATTAAGTCTAAAATCAGGAAATATTGAAAGTATAAATAAAATATAAAATTAATATATAAAGATTTAAAATTCAGTGAAGAAATAAAATATGCAAATAAAATACATGTTTAAAAAAATCTAAATTACAAAAAAAGGCTTAAAAACACAAAAACAAACAATATACACAGAATAAAAACACTAATACATCAATATGGTAAAATAAATAAATTAAAACAATTAAAATGCAAAATATAGATAAAATAATTAAAATAGGTTTGAAAAATATTATGCTATCAATGTAGAATATGAAAAAAAACTAAATAGTAAGAGAAATGTAGCATAAAATTAAAAATTAAGTTTAAAATATAATAGAGGTATTTCAAATGTTAAACTGTTTGGTTGTTTTTTGCCCAGAGTCATGTCTCTCAGGATTGTCTGCAGTCTGTCAGGTGACACTCGGGGATTAGTTCACCTGGTTCTGCTTCGTCCAGGTGAGTCTCTTCGCTTCCTGTTGATGAATAAAAACAGAGAAGAGACGACAGAGAAGAGACGACAGGACACTGACTATTTGAACTCCTTTAGTTTCTCTTCCAGCAGCCTCACATAGAAAACTACAGAATTATAAACTACGAACAACCGTCCGTCATTTTGGCACTCGGAGAACAACTCAGCTGTCGGACCGGAGGACGAAAAGCTTTAGTTCAGAGAAAATGTGCATATCAGTGTCGGAGAGTAAAGCTCTGATAAAAAGGAAGCAGGCCGAGATTCACAAACACACAAACGATAAAAAACAAATCAAAGGAATCATTCAGGAAGCAGGAATGTAAAGGACAGGAGCCGTATTCACACCAGAGATTCATTTATAATCTGCAAAATAAAATGTTAATTAAACTGAGTGTCTTTGGGGTTTAATTTAAACATCTAAGGAACTTTATTCTGTTTTATTTTGCTGTTGAACCAAAAGAAAAACAGAAACTGGATCATTGTTTGATGATATAACATGAAAAGTTAGTTGTTATTTTATAAAGTTTTCAGGATAAAACAACAACAAACTCTTCTTAGAAAATATAATTATCTTGTGATAACGTGAAATCTTACAGGCTTTAACTTGATCATTTATGATGTGAAACTGATGTTTGAGTGAAGAAATAAGATTACAGCTCATTTTTTCATTTTCCAGAAGGATTTTAACCCTCTGAACCCCTAAATGTGCCAGAAATTTTTAAAAAATGACAGAAATGACACCATTTATGAGCCACAGAGAGAAGCCAGATTTTTAACTTTCATACGGTCCTTGAACGCATCATGTGTGACCTGCAGGAATATTAATCAAATCTCGGCTCCAAATTGTGATATTCCATTAAAATTAATCTTTTCTACATGTCTCATTTTAAAAAATACCTGAAAATAAACACTTTATACTGAAAAGAAAATGGAAAAACTAAAAATTTGTCGCATTCAGCAGAACTGCCGGCAGTGTTTCCACAGAGCAGACGAGGATGGAGAAAAACTAAAAATGTAAATCTATGTAGTGTGTAGTCAGTGGGACCATTTTTTCAACGATTCTTTGTTTGGGATTTCTGTCAGTCTAACTGTGTCAATGCTCAAAATTTGTCCAAAATGATTCAAAACTGACTCAGAATAACTTTAAGTCGGTACAGATTTACTCAATAATTGTCCAAAACAACAACATAATCTAAAAGGATTCGAAAACTGTCAAAAATGACTCAGATTTTGGCCAAAATTGTTCAAAACTGGTTCAAAAGTAACTCAGAAATGGTCCAAAATGACTTTAAACCTGTCTAGATTTACTAAAAACTGTCCAAAATGACAAAAAAAGTCTAACAGAACTCAAAAAATGCTTTAAATTGGTCTAAAATGACTTGAAACAGTCTGAAGTAACTAAAAATAAATCAGAAATGGTTCAGAATAGATTCAAACCTGTCCAGATCTACTCAATAATTCTCCAGAATAACAAAAAGTCTAAGAAATAACCCAGATTTTGGCCAAAATGACTCAAAACTGGTTCATAACGACTTGAAACTAGTCCAGATTTAGAGAAATGGTCCAAAAATAAATTGAAATCTGTGCAAATTTATTCAAAAATGACTCTGAATTTGGCCAGCATTATTCAAAACTGGTTCTAAAAATGACAAACTTACAAAAAAAAATGATCCAAAAAGCCATTTATTCATGACTTGTAGTTTCCACAGAGGTTCAGGACTTTATACTGCAGTGAAAAATGAACCACAGTGAAGAAAAATGAGTGAAAAACGCCCAGAAGCTCAGAGGTTTAAACAGTAAAAATCTGAGCTGCGTTCAACGACCAGCAGTGAAATGATGTGAATACGGCTCTGAAATTAAAACTTTAACGCCGACCGACTTGTCCTCCTTCGACTTTTACTAAAAAACTGCATTATTTTGTCACCAGTGAATCTCGTCCAATCACACAAGGTGAACCACAGCAGGTAGAAAACATCCCACCAATCAGCTTCAGTTCGTCGGTCTGTGGAAGGACTCTAATGACTGCATTACCCAGGATCCTCGGTTCCACAGCAGACTGGAAGACCATCAGCTACAGGAAAACGTGACGATCCGGCTGGTTCTGGTTCAGGTTTGGTGACGTTTAGATTCATTAAACTGATTTTAAATTTCAATCTTAAATAAAAACAGCAGATTGGGTGGAACGCTGCAGCCGGATGAACCTCCAGATGGGTGAAGATCTGTCGTTTCTGACGGCGAATCATCAATCGATTAATTGTTTAAGTCAAAAACTCCTTAAGATTCTTCGGTTCCAGCTCCTCATGTGTTGTTTTTCCAGTTTTATTTCTTTTTTTTTTTAACCCTCTGAACCCTAAAACCTGCCGGCAGGTTTCTATTGCAGAGAACACTGTTGGATTCTCAACTTTCCAACAGTTGTGAATGCATCGTGAGGTTTTATTGTGAAAATCAACCAAACCTAAACCTAAAATTATCATATTTCTAAGTGTCTCGTTTAACAATTTGATCCGATTCCATAATAAACTAAAAATGATCCACTTTTGGGTGTAACCGTGACGATATTATCGACTCAAAACTTCAGAAATGTTTGGGTTGAACTGCAGGCAGTGTTTTCACAGAGCAGAGAGGAGACATAATAAAAGTGTCAACAGTTAAACACAGGGGGTCCTCGGTTTACATCGGAGTTACGTCTGATATAAGTCGATTTTTGCCCTTTAGACGGAACTCCGGCAAAAATATAAATAAAGTCGTTACGTGCATCACGCTATCAATCAGTTCTTCGGAAAAGTCATGAATACCAACGACTTTGGTGACGTACAACCGGCGAATGTAAATATAGCGCCACGTGACAACTTATTTTTCTGCTCCGTTTGCCAACAAGTTCCATCAGTTCCAACGTAACGACGAAAAGCCGTACGTCGTAAACCAAGGACTCGCCCATAAACATAACGACGAAATGCCGTAGGACTTCCTGTATCTATAATATGTCGTGTCAAGAGTGTTTCCCCCTGATGTTGTCATCTTGTCGGACTTATTGGTTGTTTTTATTTCAATTTTTGAAAAATTAATCATCAAAAATTTTTGACTTTTTATGTTTTTTCTACTCTGTGCATCTTTTTGGTTGTTTTGTTTCCACGGAGGTTCCGGTTTTATAATGCGGTGAAAACTGACCCACAGTGAGTTTAATGTATCAGAAGTTCAGAGGGTTAAACTGATTCGTCCTCTCTGGTTCAAACTGATCAAACATCTCGTCTGTCTGGAAGCTGATGGATGTTTGGGTTTAGTTTGCTGCGACTCTGTCAGAGTTTAGTTTAAATCTGTTCGGATCGGCTGATGAGCGTTTCGATGTTCTGTGAGCGAGTTTTTGGTGATTTGCTGGTGTTTGGAACAAACGTCGTCTCCAGGAAGTCCTCAGCAGCGGCTGAACAACATTCATACGTTCGTTAAAACTTTCGGCACTTTGCATATTTAAACTCCCTCCTGTCGTTGTGCTGAGCCGGCGCTGGCTCCTCTCTAGTGCTTCTTGTTGATTCGCCGGGACCTCCTCAGGCCCCGCCTCCTGCGGTTCTGTGTGGACATCCAGGACCGCAGGAAGTACTTGTCGGGGCTCCGGCGGCGGCCGACGCTCTGGTTCTCCAGGTCAAACTGTCTCTGCAGCTTCAGGGCGAGCGCTCGGTCCTGCCGCTCCTGCTGCAGCTGCCGGATGTAGCGCTCATCGAAAGCCTCCTGACTGACGGGTCGGCTCCTCTTCAGGTCTGAGTCGCGGCCCGAGTCCAGGTGTTTGGTCTTCTGCTTCCTTTTCTGGCCCCTCCATGAGGTAGACTGGTTGTGGATGCTACTGTCGGACTCCTTCCTCGGACTCGGCGGGTCCTTTGACACTAATTTACACGACTGGAAACCAGAGTTCTTGGTGTACGGCGAGAACGACTGCTTGCGTCCAAACAGTGCCCCCCCGCTGCCGGACTCGGGAGTGCAGGACTCGGAGCTTCCTCTGAAAGTCGACTCGCTGTTGTAGCGGATCGCAGGAACTCGGATATTCACCGACTGTTTCTGGAAGTCTGCATCCGGCGGGTCGAACAGCAGCCTCCTCCGGTTCCCGGCCGGTGACGGTTGCGTCTTGGTGGTGTCGTCCCCGTTGGTCTTACTGTGCAGCTCGGAGACGGGACTCGTCAGCGTGGCCTTGGAGTTGACTTTGAGGCTCTGACGGTCGAGTTCGATCTGCCTCCACTTCTGCAGCACGGCCGGACTCGCCTCGTAGCTGGTGGCCTTCTGCAGGCCGCGGGTCAGGTTCCTGGGCGTGGACTTGACAATGGTGGGCTCCATGAGGCGTCCGTCCGGCAGGCGTTTGGGTGGCGTGCACGGCGAGCACACGATGGGCTTGAAATGGTTGAGCTCCTCGGAGATGCTGTCGTTGCTCTCGGGGCTGATGGAGCGTTCGGGTCGAGGTGGAGGGAGGCCCAGCGGGGTCGATGATGTCAGCACAGCTCGCCAGGTGAGGCGGCGGTCGGGGACGGTGATGGGAGCCGAGAGCGAGCGGCTGTTCTCCGAGGAAAGAAGGATTCCTGCCGCGAAGCTGTGACTGATACCGACCTGCAACACAAGACAAGAACCAGGTTAAAACAAGAGTCACATCTGGTTTTAAATACTCCAGATATTTGAGGCTGATCTTGTCAACATGAACTGTAGTCTGAGCGACGCCTCCTCTGGTCTCTACAGTATTAGACAGGAAGAGGCTCCACCTGGTGGAACAACCAGGTACTACAGCTGATTTATAATACATTTACAGACATCATGTAGAGAAAACAAGCTTTCTACATTTTTGGAGCTTTTTGAGCCACAGGAAACTCTACCCTCTAACACTTCATTTACCCTCTAACACTTCATTTACCCTCTAAAACTACATTTACCCTACAACACTACATCTGGTGATTTGACTGACTAACGTACCCGGTCCAACATGGCTGCCGGCTGAGCGACGACCTTCAGCTTCCCTCCTCGGTCCTCCACCGGGTCGGTGCAGCTGCGACTCCTCTGACAACCACTGAAGAAGAAACAGGGAGGTCAGAGGTCACGGTACTGTCTGTGGTTAGTTCACTGTCTGAATCAACGGTGGGACAGTCCAGCGCCGATCACTCACCTGGTGAAGGCTGAAGAGTTTTTGGTTTTCCTGATGAAGGCCGAGATGTTTCTGATCCTCCGGCTGATCGGCTCTTCGTTCTCAGAGTCGGACAGAACTCCCTGAAAATAAAAACAGAAAATTTAAGAAACATGTCAGCTGCTGCAGAATGAAAACATTCAGACTGTAACAGACAAAAGCATACAGAAGTCTGTATTTGTCTTTAAAGTGATTCTCTGGTGTCTGAACGTAAACATCTGGCACTTACAGGTTCTTCTTCACGACGGACTGATCCAGACTCGTCTTTACAGATCAGAGAGTTTTTCCTCTTCACGTCCTCTCTGTCCTCAGACACCAACAGCTGCAGTCACAAACCAACAATATCACATATTACTTTTAATTTAAGAGCATTAATCATCACAGAAATGGACCAAACATCACCAGAAACGTATCTGCTTCGTCCACAAAAAGAATCAGATTAAAATAATGCAGCATTTCACTTTATGAAGGTTCTAAAGAAGCAAATGAGATGTGAACCGATTAGCTTAGCTCCAATATTAAGAGATTATATGGAAACTCAAACTTAAAATATTCAACTTTGTTGTTTACTTAACATCAGCTTGTTTAATTAAACTTTTGTAGTTTTTAGACACTGCTAATTATCAGGAACAATTACACTGGAAGAGAGACAGATTATGATGTAACACCTGCAGAATAAACTGTAACAGAATAAACCGTAACACCTGCAGATTAAACTGTAACAGAACAAACTGTAACACCTGCAAAATAAACTGTAACAGAATAAACTGTAACACAAACAGAATAAACTGTAACACAAACAGAATAAACTGTAACAGAATAAACTGTAACACCTGCAGAATAAACTGTAACACCTGCAGAATAAACTGTAACAGAATAAACTGTAACACCTACAGAATAAACCACAACACCTGCAGAATAAACTGCAACAGAATAAACCGTAACACCTGCAGATTAAACTGTAACAGAATAAACTGTAACACCTGCAAAATAAACTGTAACAGAATAAACTGTAACACCAACAGAATAAACCACAACACCTGCAGAATAAACTGTAACAGGATAAACCGTAACACCTGCAGTTTAAACTGTAACAGAATAAACCGCAACACCTGCAGAATAAACTGTAACAGAATAAACTGTACCACCTGCAGAATAAACTGTAACAGAATAAACCGTAACACCTGCAGAATAAACCGTAACAGAATAAACTGTAACACCTGCAAAATAAACTGTAACAGAATAACCTGTAACAGAATAAACTGTAACACCTACAGAATAAACTGTAACACATGCAAAATAAACTGTAACAGAATAACCTGTAACAGAATAAACTGTAACACCTACAGAATAAACTGTAACACCTACAGAATAAACTGTAACAGTATAAACCGTAACACATACAGAATAAACTGTAACACCTGCATAATAAACCATAACATCTGCAGAATACACTATAACAGAATAAACTGTAACACCTGTAGAATAAACTGTAACAGAATAAACTGTAACACCTGTAGAATAAACTGTAACAGAATAAACAATAACATCTGCAGAATAAAATATAACAGAATAAACTGTAACACCTGCAGAATAAACTGTAACACCAACAGAAAAACTGTAACAGAATAAACTGTAACACCTGCAGAATAAACTGTAACACCTGCAGAATAAACTGTAACACCAACAGAAAAACTGTAACAGAATAAACTGTAACACCTGCAGAATAAACTGTAACACCTGCAGAATAAACTGTAACAGAATAAACTGTAACACCTGCAGAATAAACTGTAACCCCTGCAGAATAAACTGTAACAGAAAAACTGTAACAGAATAAACTGTAACACCAACAGAAAAACTGTAACAGAATAAACTGTAACACCTGCAGAATAAACTGTAACACCTGCAGAATAAACTGTAACAGAATAAACTGTAACACCTGCAGAATAAACTGTAACACCTGCAGAATAAACTGTAACAGAATAAACTGTAACACCTGTAGAACAAACTGTAACAGAAAAAACTGCAACACCTACAGAATACTGAAGAAACTAAAGACAAAAAATGACTTAAACATTCAATACTGAGTTTGTTTTCTCTAGAATAAAACACAGAAGCTACTGTCGCTGTTGTTTTGTTTTTTTGTGCGTTTTCTGTTCCTTTAATCAACCCGACAGCAGTCCGACTGACCTTGTATTTCCCAGTTGGGCTCGAAAAAACGTCTGCAGACTTTGGGATTAGCGCCGGAGGCAAAAAGAGCTCTGAGGAGACACAGAAACAGAGATGTAAGGCATTTAACGGAGAATATTTAAAGCAGATTTCATATAGAATCCTACACAGACGGCAGGTTTTTAGACTCTGAGCTAATCTAATAAAGATCCACTTAGGCTGATGATCATTTTTACCATCAATAAATCCCCTTATTATCAAAATGACTCATCGGTTGGACGATAAAACATCATAAATAAATCAAAAATCAACCATAGTTGTCTTTAAATGTATGATTTGGTAGAAACAACACCCAAATCTACACTATATTAAACCAGTAAATATGTGTAATGTTCTTTTCTATCAGCCTGTAACTATAACATGCAGAGATATTAAATGGTTCAACAGTACTTAGTTTCTATCACCTCAGCTTGTCTAAATTAAATACTCTGAACCTGACAGCCAGCAGCAGGATTTATAATGATTTAAAATGTTGTTTCAGAGTAAATCAATAATTAAAACTAATCAGTGGTCAGACATAAACACTAGAAGACCTACAGTAGTACTACTAGTAGTACTGCAGTAAATAACTCCACCTACAGCTGTACATGTCCAGACTAGTCCCCATCAGCAGACCTCAGCACCAAACTGATGGAAACCTCCTAATAATGGAGCTTTAGATCTGATCTAAACCCTCAGATCGATGGAGCTGATCAGATCAATCACTCTGGAGGGTCACGTGACTGATTTCAGGCTGTTTTCATTGATTAGTCTTAACGGTGATTCAGCAGCTTCACACTCAACTCCACCACACTCCTTTTTATTCTACATTTTAAACGTTATTTTAGTTTATTTGTGGTTAGAAGCGTCTAAATACTGAACCTCATCAGAGTTTTATTCATTTTAATGGGACCTCCAGCCGGGAGTCTCCAGACTAAGGCCGGTTTTTAAGCAGCTGTTGTCGGGTAAAGCTGCTGGTTTCTGGGTCCGGTTCGGTTCTACCAGTCAGCCGTTAATCAACTCCGGTTCCGGCCTCCAGCTGCGGAAACTAAACTTTATTAAAGTTTGTCAGAAACCAGCTAAAATCCGCTGCTGTCCGGTTCTCTGTTTTTCTGGCGGCAGCTCTGTGAACAAACACCCGGCGGCGGTGCTGATGCAGCGGAATGTGAGCTGGAGTTGACCCCGTAAACACACCGACCTCTCCGGCTATCGCAGTCCCTCCTGGCCGGCCTGCTGCTGCTCCTCTCGGGGTCACTTCTCCTCCGGAGCCGCTCGTCGCTGCCGGAGTGTCTCCGGGCCAGGCAGAGCGGAAAGGCCGGGTGTCCGCAGGCCGAGCCGCCGCCGGCTTGTGTCTCGGCGCACGCCGCGCACTTCTTGGGCTCGTCCTCCTCCGGCGGGTCGGACCCGGAGCGGCACCGGGAAAAGGGCCCCGCTCCGGACCGGGACGTGCCGGCGGCAGCTCTGGCCGGTGTCCCAGGCCGCTCGGCGGACCCTGCGGTCGCCATCTTCTTCTCTCTCTCCGGCTCTCAAAACAAACCTCGCCCTGCCGCCGCCGAGCAGCGCGAGGAGAAGGGTACTATTGGGCGCGAGCGCACAGAGGGGACGCGCGTGCAGCCCGCCAACCATAACGGCGTGAGCTTCCTCTGAGGAGATTTCAAAATAAAACCGGCTCATTCGGTTACTGCGTTTTATTATGGAGAGTCCGTTATTTTAAAAAAAAAAGAAAAAAGAAGTCACTAGTGGTAGAAAAAAATGAAAAAAGTTAAAATTATGAGATGAAAATGTCCCAAGTTGAAACAAAAATTCTAAGTTTAATATAAAAATCTAAAATATGTACAAAAAAAGGTAAAAATGTGAGATAAATAGTAAAACTTTAAAGATTAAATAAACCAAATTATATAAGATAAAGTATTGGATGAAATAAATCAAAATTACATTACAAAGTATCATAATAATGAGATTTTAAAAAGTTAAAGATTTAAAGATGAAGAATAGTTTAAAAATCTGTTGCAGAATATTAAAATCATTACATTAAAATAGATCTAAATTATGATATCAAAAATGTTTTTAAAAATATGAGCAAAAAATGTTGATATTATGAGATAAAAACGTCTGTTATTAGAAGAAATACATACTTAAAAAACTGAATCACATTAATGACACTGACCTGTAAAACTGCATTTTACTGTGGAGGGTCACTTCTTGTAAAGAAATGAAAATTCTGAGATAAATAATATTAACTTAAAACAGTCAAAATTATAAAAGAAAAAGCCTGATAACATAAAAATGGTAAAATTCTGAAGAAAAATATTAAAACTGTAAAATAAGACCAAATGTATGTATTTAAAATTCTAGCTGACAGTCACTGTGTTTCTCTGCTGGTTAAACAAATAAACAAAAACATACTTTAACACCAGCATTTTAGATTTTCAGTGAGATTAAATCTGATTAAACTACCAGAGACGAACTGACCAGTTAATAAGTATTTCCAGAGAACACATTTTATTGTGAAAGGGTTTCGCGCAAACTGCGACCTCTCCGACCGTAGAAGAAGAGCAGAACAACAAACATGGCGGCGGCCGCGGACAGCAGCAGGTTGAAGAGTCCATGAAGCTGAAGGTAAAAATTCAACATTTCTGATATTAAATCCGTTAAAACTGAAGCTGCGGCAGGTTTTATTACTATTATTACTATTTATATTATTATTGATTCAGAAGTTTGACGCAGTTTGTGCTGATTTTTGTCCGTGAGGTCAAACAGACTTTAAGATTTTATTCTTTATTAAATAAAGCAGCAGAACTCGGAGTTAACAGATTATCTTAAAAATATCACTGATTACTGTGAAACTGAAGGAAACTAGAAACAGCTAGCATTTATATACAGTTTAGAAATTAAACTAAGAACATAAAAATTGTCAGGGTTTAGAGAAAAAGCATCGCGGCGAAAAAAAAGTGAAACCGAGGGCATAAAAATGTCAAAATTATTTAGACATTTTAAAGTCATTGTAAAAGTAAAAATCTGAGCTAATATGTTTCAAATTGTGAGAGTAAAACAAGTAAAAAATTAGAGATTAGAAATCCCCAAATTTGTTCTATTACAACTGAGTTTAAAAAAAGAAACAAAAGTTAAAAAAATAATAATAAATGGAGAAAAAAAGCAAAATTTATAAATTAAATATCACATTTTTTTTTATTTAAAAAAGAAAAAATTTAAAAAATCAAATCTAAAATGTTAAAACTGTTGGATGATGAAAATGAAATTCAGCTTAAAAATATTTAAACTGTTAATTAAAGATGAATTATGATGTCAAAAAAGAGTTAAAAAGTTCAAATTGTTACGTCAAAACTCAAAATGTGAAAATATTAGTTTAAATTATGGTTGAAGAGTTATTCTGAGCAAAATGATTATTATTATTAAGAAGTTTAAAAAAGATCTAAAGTTTAGAGATAAGAAATACAAAATTCTGCTGTAAAATGTTGAAAATACAAAAAATATATATATATTAAAGGTGTGATTTTAAAAATAAAAAAATAAAAAACCTATTTCTCTGTTATAAATCTGACAGTGGGTTCTGGTTCTGATGGTGTTTTCTGATGGTTCTGATGGTTATAACTTTGTGTTCTGATTCTGATGGTTCTAACTTTGTGTTCTGGTTCTGACAGAGTGTTCTGGTTCTGATGGTTCTAACTTTGTGTTCTGGTTCTGACAGAGTGTTCTGGTTCTGATGGTTCTAACTTTGTGTTCTGATGGTTCTGATGGTTATAACTTTGTGCTCTGGTTCTGACAGAGTGTTCTGGTTCTCTGGTTCTGATGGCGGGCTGCAGGCCAGTGGTAGAGGTGGTCCATCTGGGTCTCCAGTCCTACCAGGAGGCTCTGCGGCTCCAGCAGGTTTTCGTGAACCGGCACCGGTCCGGTCCGGCTCACGCCCTGCTGCTGTGTCAGCACCCGCCGGTCTACACCACCGGGATCCGGAACAAACCGTACCCAGAACCGCTGCTGGACCGGCTCCGGCTGCTGGGGGCCGACGTGCACCGGACCAACCGGGGAGGACTCATCACCTTCCACGGACCGGGTCAGCTGGTCTGCTACCCGGTTCTGAACCTGGGCGGCTTCAAGAAGGTGAGACTGATGCGGGTCAGAGAGTTGTGAAGGAACCGGGTCAGTTTTAACCTGTTCTTGTTCTGGTCTCAGAGCGTCCGCTGGTACGTCGGTCAGCTGGAGGAAACCGTCATCGATCTCTGCAGGAGGTTCGGAATCGAAGCCTCAACGTCTCCTCACACCGGAGTCTGGGTCGGAGACAACAAGATCTGTGCCATCGGTACGACAACGTTCACCGTTTGATACATCAGTCTGACGGTCCTGGTCCTGAGGTCTTCTATGCTCATTTCATTTTCCTTTTTGGTTATTTTTAGTCTCTTTCTGGTAGTTTTTTTGTGTCTTTTTGGTTGTTTTGTCTATTTTGGGGTCACTTTGCCTTTCTTCAAGTCTCTTCGTGGTTATTTGAGATGTTTTAGATGTTTTTTGTGTCTCTGTTAGTTATTCTGTGTCTCTGTGGTTGTTTTGTGTGTCTTTGTGATTGTTTTGTGTCTTTTTGTGGGTGGTTTGGGTCTCTGTGGTTATTTTGTGTTTGTGGTAGTTTTGTGTCTCTTTGTGGTTGTTAAAATGTATTTGTGGTGATTTTGTGTCTGTTTTTGGTTATTTGTGTACATTTGTGGTCGTTGTTGAATTACTTTGTTGCCTTTGATTATTTTGCATCTGTTTGTGGTCATTTTGTCTACTTTTGGTCGTTTTGTGTCGTATTGTTTCTTAATTGTGCTTTCATACACACTCTGCCTCTTTAAAAACATTCAAACTACCCTGAAACCTGAACATGTTTGTGTTTCCAGGGATCCACTGCGGTCGCTACGTCACGTCTCACGGCTTAGCTCTGAACTGTAACACCGACCTGTCCTGGTTCCAACACATCGTTCCGTGCGGCATCGAAGGAAAAGGCGTGACGTCGCTGAGCGCCGAGCTGCAGAGAAACGTCACCGTGGAGGAAACCGTCCCTCACCTGCTGGACGCCTTCACACACCTGTTCCACTGTGAGCTGACCGCAGCTCCGGAGAGCCTCCAGGACGCTGCAGAGACTTGAAACGATTAAACACCATCGATTCACACGGAGGCTTCAGATTCGTGGTTTATTGGACCTTTGAATCCATATTTGGGTTTAATTAATGGTTAATTTGAGGTTTTAATTTAAGTTTTCTTCACATATTAACAGTTAAAACAAGCCGAGGTCACTGAGGGCATCTGGTCTTTGTATGAAAATGCCTAAATGATATTCATTGAAGAATGACTGGATTTTTAACGTTTTATCAATCTTTGTGTGACGAGTTGTTAGAAGATATTACCACATTTAAGCGTCTATAAATAAAACCAGTGTGTCGGAGAGAAACAAGCTTTTCTGGAAATTTCAGACAAAAACTATCTATCGACCTCTACTTGTAAACAATTTAGAGATTAAAAACTAAATTCTGTTCTAAAATATACAAAAACAAGATAAAAAATATGCAAAGTATGCTCTAAAACAATATTCAAGTTCTGAGGTAAAAACTAAATTTGAAGATTTAAAAAAATCCAAATTATAAATATGGGGAAAATGTTCCGATATATGAGATAAAGTAATTCAAATTATGTCCTCTGGTTTCTATGCACAGGATGCTGTCGTTAAGAAAAGAAAATGTTTTTAAAAACAGAATAAATCTCTGAATTTTCATCTTTGCAGCAGGCTTTGAACTACTCCTGTGTGACATGCCGTTTCATTTTAAAAATTAAACAAATCTCGGTTTACAATCAAGATATTTCATCAAAATCACTTTATTCTATGTGTTTCTCTTGAAAATGTGCCAAAAATAGTGTTCACTCTAACTAGACTGTAGGAAAAATAAAAAAATTAACTGTGAGGAGCCATGATGCTTTTGTTTTATTGATCCAGGAGGTTTGATGGTCACTTCACGTGGCCATCATTTTGGTTATTTTTCATCTTTTTCGGGTAATTTTTTGTCATTTTTCTTTGGTAAAGTTTCAAATAAATCTGTATGAAAGGATTTTATTTTCTACACGGACCGGAAGTTGTGCATGCTGCCTTCACGGACCTTGACGCGGTGTGAACTTTCAGGTTTCTGTTCCCTCAAACTTCCCTCGAGCGTTCAGGAGGAATATTACCGGCTAACGGGCAGTTAACGGGCTGCTGTCGGCCTCCGGTGGTCACTCGGTGTAAGCTCTCTGAGGCCGCGCTGCGTGGAGCGAAAGGCGGACATCCAGGCGGAGTTTACCCGCAGCGGCAGCCGTGCGATGGCCCTGCTGCTGCCGGCCTGAGGTCCGTCAGCATGGAGGACAACGACCGGGTCAACGGGGACCTGAACGCCAACATGAGGTGCCAGAGCACCGGCGACCCACAGCTGGACAAGGCGGTGCACCAGTGGCTAACCTGGGACCGAGTGAGTGTCCGTTAGTGGGGCAAACTTCAGCCCGGTCTGTGCGAGTTAAACGGAGGAACGTCGCCCCAGACTCCCTTTGGAAATAAACCATTTTAACGTGACGCTAAATCTGGACGATAAATTAATAAGAAATACGTTTCAGATGAAGATTTTATGGATAAATGTTGTTTTGTGAACAAATCGGCGCAAAAGCAGCGTTTTAACTCATTAAACATGAACTTGATGAGCCGCTTTACGAGGCCGGCTGGGAGAGAACCGCAGCTCTGGAGCTCAGGCCAACATCTGATATCTTAAAAAGTAAAATAATTACATTTAAACTCTTTACGCCGAATGAAACACAACATCCACCCAGTTTAGCCAATGTGCATACTTATGCATTTTAACTTGACAATTTCTGTCAAATACGCGGTTAAACCTTAAATCGGCGGATTTTGAATGGGAGTTCTGAGTGAGGGAGCCGGTCAGTGCTGAGTGGCACATGCCGGGGTCAGTGAGGTTGCATCGGCCGCAGTGCGGAGCTGCTGGCTGGCTGCTGTCTGGATCGTGATGGAGATTAGCTCTGGGGGTTATCAGGCGATTACAGGGCAGCGTGACTCAGCAGTTTTCCGCATAAAAGTCCCGTGATGCCGCCTGCAGCTTTATTCATGCATCAGATGATTAGTAGCTGTCAGTAAAAAAGGTGTGAAAACATCTGGAAGATGCTCAGATCATCACAGAACATGCTGGTCATGAAGGCATCTGTTAATCTGGAAACATTTCTCTGGTTTGTTTGCACAGTATCTAAAATGAGGTGTTTCTATGTTGTTTATTGAGCAGATTATTTAATAGCATGAAGATGACGAAGATATTCAGACTTTAGCCTGTAAATCTTTTCTTTTTGCACATATTCTTACTTACAGTGAACCAAAAGGCTCCATATTAGGTCCTCTGCTTGTTTGTTTATTATATTTACATACTTATTTACTATTTCTACCTGCTTATTTATTATTTGTATATGATAAAGGTAAATATCAGTTTCTATGCAGATGACACCCTCATTATTAGCTTGAACTGTTAAGCTCAGTGTTTGTAGATAAACAAAATAATAAAATAAATTAAGTTAATAGTATTATTTTTTAAAATTCAGATATTTAGCTGTGGTCCTAGATGAGAAAAAGGCAAATAAACAAGAAATAAATGCTAAAAAACGAGGACAAGTTTCCGTGTTGTTCGTTTAACAGCAGAACCAGAGCATGAAAATGACAAAAAAATATTCAGAAGAGATTTTATTTACATTGAGTTTGTGTCTTTTATCAATTTCCCTCCATAGATCAATCATATTTGCTTTATTATTTTGAAAATACTAGGGCTGGCCCAAACAGCAATTTCTGGGCTCCAGATATTTGGCCCCGATTAGTGACGAATATCTGAATATTTTGATCTCAAAAAAAACACCACCATCACGACCGAATATTCGGGTCCAGCCTTAGAAAATATGGATATTTAGCTGTAGTCTCGGGTATAAACACATGAAATAAATGCTAAAAAATGAGTTGTTTCTATTTTGCTTATCGAGCAGATTATTAAACTTCAGAAACAGAGCATTAAGATGATGATGATATTCAGATTTTAGCCTGTAAATCTATTTTTTTTGACACTTATTCTTACTTACAGTGAACCACAAGGCTCTGTATTAGGTGCTCTACTTGTTTATTTATGATTTTTACAGTTGAAGACAAAATTATTAGCCCCTCTATGATTTTTTTTTTTTTTTTTAATTCCCAAGTGCTGTTAAACAGATCCAGGAATTTTTAACACAGCTTTTCCAAACATCCTAGTTTTATTTTGGATGCTTCCATTATTTTACTTTGCACGCAGAAACAAGATTATTTAACAAAAAAGAAAAACTACCAGGGTCAACATGATTAGCCCCCTTGAAAACTGACCTGTTTATTGAACCAAAACACTAAAAACTGTTGTGCAATCATGTGCTTTAACTTTGTAATGCTCACAGCTTGTAATCAATCAATCAATCACTCAATCAATCACTCAATCAATCACTCAATCAATCACTCAATCAATCAATCAATCAATCAATCAATCAATCAATCAATCAATCAATCAATCAATCAAGTCAAAATTGAGGGTTGTCCTTCACTTTACACACAGTAGAAAAACTTCATGAAGGATTTGAGCTGTCACTGGAGAAAGCATCACAAAAAGAGAAAAAGAATCATTAATGCTTACAAATCAGGAAAAGGATCTACAAAGTTATCATAGTGTTTCCAGGTGTCAAGAAGTGGAGTGAAAAGTCTCATCAAGAAATTCAAACAGATTCACACAGTACAGAACAATAAATTAGATTTAAATGTTTTTACAGTTTTTAAAAGGATCAATAAAACTCATTCTGAGGACCTTAAACCTGAAACAAACCCTGATTCTAACCTGATTAAATGTCCTCTTCAGGTGTTTTTGTTTAACATTTTTCAAATATTTCTACTGAGGTTGTTTGGAAATTTTCAAAAAGATTTCACACATTTTCTTTTTTTTTAGGACTTTTCTCAGACAGTTTGATGAAATTATTTTTGCTTTTTTGGGCATTTTATTAACATTGTTTGGATTTTTTATTAAAAATCTTTAGATATTTTATTAAGATGGGTTTACTTTTTTTATATTTACAGTTTTCGGACATTTAATTAACATTTTGAGACATTTTATTAGTAGTTTTCTGACAATTTATTATTGTATAAGATCAGTTAGAATTTATGAAAATGTTTAAATTGATTCGGCAAGATTGTTCTAAACTTTGCATTAACATTTTATTCTATTCTTCTGAATTTTTCCCAAATATTTTATGAATTATGTTTTTATTTGATAAAAATTTCTATTAAATGTACACATTTTTAGAATTTTCTGTTAGCATTTTCCACATTTTTTCCTCATATTTTTTTTAAGATTATATAGATTTTTTAAAAATATTTTATTAACAGCTGTTGGACATTTCCTAAAGATCGATTTGATTTTTAATAAACATTTCTCAAGATTTTAGGACTTTTAAAAAGCATTTAATAAAAATAGTTTTGAATTTTTCATTCTCATTTTTAGACATTTTATTAAGATTGGTTGGAATTCCTTCTCCAAAAAAATCTAGTGATTCGGCAGGATTGTTCTAAACTTTGGATCAACATTTTATTAAAGTCTTTGACTTTTTCCAAACATTTTATGAATATTGTTTTAATAAATTATTAAACAAACATGTTTATTAACATTTTTTCCACCCATAAAGTGACAAAAAATGAGGAATAATTTAAACTTTTTGTTTAGTTTTTACTTGACAGAAAACTGAGAACTGTCGAGTTGTAGAATAAAATATTTCCAGACTTAAATCAGGATTTCTTACCTTCAGGTTGTTTCAGGTGTGAGCTAACCTGTGGCTGATTTTCTCTCCTTGGGTCCAGAACCGCTGGACTCGGGCTCAGCTGGACTCTCTGATTGCTGCAGGTCACCTGGATGAGCTCAGGTCCAGACTCTGCAGCAGGATGAGCTTCGGTACCGCCGGACTCAGAGCGCCGATGGGAGCCGGATTCAACCGGATCAATGACCTCACCGTCATCCAGTCCACACAGGTGAGTTCACACCAGTCAGGTCTAGTTACATCACCTGTAACGTCCAGAATAGTTACCTCACCTGTGCAGGTAAACTGATGTCCTACCTGTTCTGTCTGTCTGCAGGGTTTATATTCTCACCTGTGCAGGTATTTTCCAGACTTGAGCAGCAGAGGTCTGGTTGTTGGTTTCGACACCAGAGGACAGGAGGAGAGCGGCTGCAGCAGTGAGCGGTAAATAAAACTCAAATACCGTTAACTAACACCTGTCAGACAGTTTATAAAAGACCGATGCAGCTGGAAATTTAAATTGATTTAAAAAAAAAAAAGATTTCATTTTATTAAAGGTATTCCTAACTTTTTAATTTTTTTTAACATTCCTTGCAAATTTTTGCATATTTTTTGGTCATCTTTCCCACATTTTATTAATTTTGATTTTTTAAAATACATTTTTGATTCTTTATTAACATTTTTCACGCATAATAATTTCAACATAATTGAAAATATTTCCTAAAGATCTTGATCTTTTATGATCATTATTTAGATACGTAAATTTCAGACATTTTAATAGCATTATTTTGAATTGATCGTTAACATTTTATTAGCATTGTTTTTAATAATTAATGCTATTCAAACATTTAGTGAACATTGTTTTTGATTTTTTTGTGAACATTTTATTAGTATTATTTTGAAATCATTAACATAAATATGAACATTTCAGACATTTTGATTTTTATATTTTTTTAAGAAGAAAAAAAAAGAAATTTTACTAAAATTATTAAAATTTAAGTTTTGGGGATTTTACAAACATTTTATTTATTTAGACAGATAATTTTTCAGTTCAAAGTCAAAGAATGTGGATTAATTGAGGCTTTCTGTAGTTTTTTATAGAAACTTGGAAGTACACTAACGTCACTGAATAATTTCTCGCTTACCTAATTCATCATTTACTATTTTTTTTAATTAAAAATTCAAATATAGCAAAGAGATACTTCACTATGTCAACTTCATATCAAACTTTAGGATGGTTATTTACAGCTAAACACTGGATATTTTCCAGGAAATGATCAGAATAAAACAGCTGTTATATAAATAATAAAGTGTTTCTGTAAAAATGTCCTTGGAAGGATCCGGTTTAACTGTGAATGTCGTCTCCTCCTAATAGAAAGTTTTTTGTTTCTGTTTCAGTTTGGCGAAGCTAACGGCGGCTGTGATGCTCAGCAGAGAAGTTTCCGTTCATCTTTTCTCCTCGTTCGTCCCGACGCCGTACGTGGTGAGGAAACGACTCTCAGCTGTTTTTATTAAACTGTTCATCTGACTCACTGATGTATTACTTTTACATTTAATGGACTTGAACTAGTTACCTGTTAATAATTTAGATGATAGTTGTATTTATTTTATACCTATCTGATTGTTTTTGCCATGTTTGTAACTGTGCTGTTCCCTATTTATTGTTTATTCCACACTCTTCTGTTTTAAACTTCAATGAGAATTTCTCATGTAAACATTTAAGCTTGTATATATTTTTCCTGAAAGATCAAAATGTTTTATTGAGATTCAGAATTTAAAAAAAAAAATATTCAGAAATCTTATAAACATATTTCAGAAATGTCATATATATATTATTTAAAATTTTCAACCATTTTATCATGATTGCTTTAATTCTTTTCCTTAATACATTTCACATTTTTGGACATTTTATTAAGACTGTTTTGGTATTTTAATCAACATTTTATCAATATTTTTGGACATTTTTTAAACAGCGTAGTTGGGTTTTCTTCGGGCATTTTATTGACTAAGCAGAATTTATATTTTTATGGCCACTTTTTTGTTTACAGCAGCCTAAAAACTTCAAATTTTGCATATTTATGGCTTAATGGCTGCTAAGAACTCTGAAGCTGCATTTATCTGGTACAAACCTTAGTTTGTGTTAACCCTCCTGCACCAAAAAATATTGTTTCCTTGTCTGTAAAAAATCCAAAAATTCTGCAAAAAAATCCCCAAATTTCTGAAAATTTGCAAAACCTTCAGGAGGAAAATTCCAATAATTCCTTAAAAGTTTCCCTCAAAAGTTTAATTTTTTTTTAAATTCCCCAAATTTGGCAAGAAAATTCTTGTAAATATTTTTTAAAAATGAGTAAAAATCTTCGAAAAAATCCCCAAAATATTTGAAGTGATTCCATATATATCAGTAAAGCTTCTAATATTTTCTTTAAGAACATTCACAATAAAAATCAACCAAAATCCAGCAAAATTTTTGGATTTTGGTTGATTTTTTTTGTGAATGTTCTTAAGAAACATTTTTAACATTTCTTTTTTCCACCAAAAATTGTTCAAAGATTTCCCACAAATGTTGAAAATGTGGACATCAGGAGATTCGCTGTGAAAATATATATTTTTTCCACATTTTCAAACTTTAAAACAGGTCAATTTTGACTCGCAGGACGACACGAGGGTTAATGAGCAGCCTGTTTAACAAACTGCAGATGTCTGCGTCCACACAGCAGGGGGCGCTGCTGCACTGAGAGGTTCATCAGTGTCCGGTCATACAGAGCATGCACTGGTTATTTTCCTGTTTCCAGCCTTACGCTGTGAAGAAACTGGGAGCAGCAGCCGGAGTGATGATCACTGCTTCACATAATCCTAAAGAAGACAACGGATACAAGGTTAGTCTGAATCAATGCAGAACTTAAAATGCTGAGTTTCCTGTTAATAACCAGAACACAGCCGAACCGCTCCTCCCTCTGCAGGTGTACTGGTCTAATGGCGCTCAGATCGCCTCGCCTCATGACAAGGAGATCCTTCGCAGCATTGAGGAGGAGCTGGAGCCCTGGAGCGCCTCCTGCTGGGACGAGGATCTGGTGGACCACAGCTCCCTGAGGACCGACCCCCTGACCCAGATCAACAGCTGCTACATGGACGAACTCGCCTCCCTCTGCTTCCACAGGTATTCACAGATACTCTCCCTGCTCCCTCTAACCTGATTACCTTGGAAGTCAAGGTTCCATCTAGAGCTGAACCTGGACAAGACCAAGTCCCCTCAGGAAGAAGTTGCCTCTACTGACGGCAGCTCAGGACAGCGAGGAACATGGCAGCAGTAGGTTCTGTAGATTCAACCTGGACAACGTCAGAGGGAGGAGGTCTTTTCTCTTTCAGGTGCTCATCCGGGTGTTTTTTATCCAAGTTCTCAACAACTGGAACTTGCTCCTGGCTGGAGTTCATGCAAATATGACCAGACATCTACTTCTGAAGCTTGTCCAGGGACATCTGGAGATAGTCCTGTTACCTCTGCAATAGTTCATGGAAATTCTAGACAAGTTCCTCTGCTTATTAAGGTTGTCCCTTTACCCCTGGAGCCAGTTCCTTTACCTCTGAGTCTAATCTGGCATCTGTAGTTGGTCTAGGGACCTATGAAACTAGTCCCTCTACCCCTGGTGCCAGTTGCTTTACCTCTGAATCTAGACACCCGCCTCCAAGGCTGGTCAAACAACATCTGCAACCAGTTCCCTACCTCTGGATGTAGTCCTGCTACCAGTAGATCTGGTCCAGGGACCGCTGGAGCCAGTTTCTCTATCTTTGTATCTAGTTCCCCTACAGCTGGAGCTGGTCCGGGGACCTATGAAGATGGTCCCGTTACCTCTGTAGCTTGATCCTGGACTTTAGGAGCAAGTTCCTCTACCTATGAAGCTGATCAGGAGACCTCTACAGCTGGTCCCACTACATTTGGAGCTGGTCCAGGGACCTATGAATCTACTCCCTTTAACACTGCTGCTAGTTCCTGGATCTATGAAGCCAGCTACTCTAACTTTAAATCTATAGATCTAACTTTGGATTTGTCCCAGTGACCTGTGCAGTCAGTTCCTCCATTTGTGAATCTAGTTAACAAACCCCCGAAAGCCCAGGGTCAACTACAGCCAGAGAAGTTCCTCTACCCCTGAAATTCGACCCTACCTCTGGAAATGGTCCAAGAACCCATGGAGCTAGTCCCTACACCACTGCAACTGTTCCTATATCTTTGGATCCAGTTCCTCTACCTCTAAATATAGTTCCTGCACCTACAGGGCCCATTCAGGGGCATCTGCAGCCAGTTCCTATAACTGGGAATCTAGTACCCTACCTCTGAAGCTGGTCTAGGGACAAATGGAGCTAGTCCCTTTTCCTCTGGAGTTAGTTCCTCTACTTCTGCAATGGGTTCCTGAACTACTGGAGCTAGTCTACCTAGTCTAGTCTATGTTTTAGAGCAGATCCAGGGCTGTCAAGGGTTTGTCCCTTTACTCTTGGAACTGCTGCTGCCTGCCATGTCTTCGATGTTGTCTTCTGAATGTCATCATTGTACGTAACTGAACTGAAGAACCTCATAAATAATTGAACATTGATGATATCTGATGTGTCTCCAGGGAACTGAACAGCAGTTGTCCGCTGAAGTTTGTCCACTCGTCCTTCCATGGCGTCGGACACGTCTTCATCCAGCAGGCCTTCCAGGTATTCGGCTTCGCTCCTCCCATCCCTGTTCCCGAGCAGAAAGACCCTGACCCCAACTTCTCCTCCGTACGCTGCCCAAACCCAGAGGAGGGAGAGTCCGTCCTGGTAGGACAGATGCTGAATTTACTTCAGAAACTAAGTATTTAATTTTCTCTCTAAATAATCACAGGTATTTCGTTCTCCTACCTTCTAGAAGCTTTCTCTTCTTCTGGCAGAGAAGGAGAATGCTCGGATCGTTCTGGCAACGGATCCTGATGCCGACCGTCTGGCCGTGGCAGAGAATTCTGACGGGTACCGGCTGTTTGCTCAAAGGCACTTCAGAGTAGATACAGCTAAAAAGTAAACTACAACACTACAGGTGTGGTTTACCTGTAGACGCACTGAAGATGTCATTTACTGGTGATGTAGTTCACCTGTATTTACTTGTGATTCAGGCAGATCTAATGGTGTTGATGAGGCAGTTTACTTGTATCTGTTTCTGCTGCAGGTGTAGTTTACCTGTAACTACCTGTATTATAGGCGTTTTTATGTGCCTACTTTTGATTGAACCTGAATCTTTCTCTGTTAAATATGTAGTTTACCTATTTCAAATATGTCACAGGTGTATCTACCTGTGCTGCAGGTGTAGTTTACCTGTATTTACTTGTGTTAAAGGCGTAGTTTACCTGTATCTACTTGTGTTAAAGGTGTTGTTCACCTGTATCTACTTGTGCTAAAGGTGTAGTTTACCTGTATTTACTTGTGTTTAAGGTGTTGTTTACCTGTATTTACTTGTGTTTAAGGTGTAGTTTAATTAATTAATTAATAGTTTACCTGCATTTACTTTTGTTTAAGGTGTTGTTTACCTGTATTTACTTGTGTTTAAGGTGTAGTTTACCTGTATTTATTTGTGTCACAGGTCTATCTACCCACAGCTGCAGGTGTAGTTTACCTGGATGTGTACTGCAAGTATAGTTTTCTTGTATCTACCTGCATTCCAGGTGTAGTTTACCCTCATCTACCTGTGTAGCAGACCTATTTACCTGTTTCTGTGTTGTAGGTGTAGTTTACCTGTATCTATTCCACTTCTGTCTACAGTACATGTGCACTGCAGATGTAGTTTACCCTCATCTACCTGTATGGAAGATGTATTTACCTGTTTCTGACTGTGCTGTAGGTCTGGTGTACCTGTATTTACCTTTACTGCAGGAGTTTTTACCTGTATTCCAGGTGTAGCTAACATGTACCCGTGTTGCAGGTGTATTTACCTGTGTCTACCTGTGTTGCAGGTGTGGTTGGAAGGTGTTCACAGGAAACGAGCTGGCAGCACTGCTAGGTTGGTGGATGTTCTTTAACTGGAAGGAGAGTCATCCCGATCCGGCAGACACTCAAAACGTTCACATGTTGGCGACCACCGTCTCCTCCAAGATCCTTCAGGCCTTCGCTCGTATCGAGGGCTTCCACTTCGAGGTGCGACAGTCACATCTAGGAACAACACCTGCAGATATTAGCGAACAAGACGACTAACCTGACTACATTTTCTGTAGTTTTCTGTCAAAGTGTAAGTGGTGACGATGGTCTGTTATCTATTTCTGTCCAACAGGAAACCCTTCCTGGGTTTAAATGGATCGGGAACAAAATCCACGAACTCTCCAAAACAGGACAGAGAGTCATATTTGCATTTGAGGAGTCAATTGGTAACAAAGTTCATGATTTTGCTGCTCAGATTTAGTGCAAACATGTAAGACACCCTTAACCACTTCAGCCGAGCTAAGTCAACCTCTCTTTGTGCTTTTTTTTCCAGGTTTCCTTTGTGGCAGCATGGTTCCAGAGAAAGACGGCGTGAGCTCAGCGGTGGTCGTGGCTGAAATGGCTGCTTACCTCCACAACAAGAACCTGATGCTGAACCAACAGCTGGACAACATCTACCAGACGTAAGTTTATTTTACTGCTCCACGTCTTCAAAGGTCCTGATGGGTGACGCCTTTAAAGTCATGTTTACAATATTCATCAGACAGGAGCTCAAAAATAAAATTATTCAGATATAAGTTTACATAAACAGAGGAGTCGGCTCACTTTACTGTGTAGTGGAACTAATTAATTCCAGTTTAGATGGAAAAAACTGCATTTTGACCATCCTTGTACAGGGGATCCTCGGTTTACGACGTACGCCGTTTCATCGTTACGTCGGAACTGGCTATTTGGAACTAGTTGGCGAGCGGAGCGGATGAATACGTCATCACATGGCACAATAAGATGGCTTTGTTTACATTCTCCGGCTATACGCCACCTTGGATTGTACTACATTTGCTAACTTTCTGCCCTTCATTATGGCTCACAAGCGTTAGTGAGACTCTTCTGATGGAGTTTAGACTTAGGGTGAAAATCGTCTTTCGTCGGGTCGTAGTAACAGAACTCCGATATAAGGCGAGGACACCCTGTACACTAAAATGACCCACACTGACAAAGTGAAAACGTTATTAGAAATTTTTGCAAATGTATTACAATCCAAATTCATCTGTCACAAAATATCAATGTTATTAAATCTATAACTCAAGAATGTTAAGTGTTCTCCGTGTTTTCTGTACCTCAGTAAACTGTTTTGAAAACAAGTGATTGTGAATGATTTTGTGAAATTATAGTTATATCTTCAGCTACATTTAATTTTGATTTATTATATGAAATCTTGTGTGTCCTGTTGAGCTTAATCAAAATTAAGACATTGAATTGAATTAAAATCAAAGAGTATTGTTTTGGAAGTTTACAAGGCTTCTACCAGCAGAGGGCAGCAAACACTAAGAGTTTTGATATCTGTCACCGACTTCACACAGTTATTGTTTTAGTATATTAGATTTGAACAACAGTTTCTGTTTAATTCTAGTTCTTGAAAAATAGATATTCCAACATAAGAATCAAATGTTGTGTTTCCTCATTTGGAAAAAGGCCTCAGATGGAATTTATCTGTAATTTAATAAACAATACAACTAAAGACAATCAACTCAACTTTATTAACACTAGTCAGTCTTTCTACTGGAAACATTCTGGAAACTAAAGCATAAAAGTAAAACTGAACTTAAAATTCCATCTTTGTGTGTCTCTAATAAATTCTTCATCAGGACTTTATTATTATTAAAATAATTATTAACATAATTTACAAAGTGAAATATTTTGTCATTTCGGAGGTTTAGGAAGTGGGTTTTTGAGATTTTACTTATTTTATATCGGTGGTTTGACATAAATTAGTTTACTGGAGTTAATCCATGTCATTTCAGAGTCTGTTTATTTATTTTGGTCCCAAAACTAAGTTCAGTAAAAATATTCTTGGCAGA
Source organism: Amphiprion ocellaris (assembly GCF_022539595.1). Lineage (NCBI taxonomy): Eukaryota > Metazoa > Chordata > Actinopteri > Pomacentridae > Amphiprion > Amphiprion ocellaris. Next base: position 34,972,505 of record NC_072772.1, read on the forward strand.
ATTTTGAGAGTGTCTCTATTTTCACCCTCTGTTTTTAACTTCCTGTCTCCAGGTACGGCTACCACGTCTCTAAAACCTCCTACGTCATCTGTAACGACCCTCCAACCATCCAGAAAATCTTCAGTCGCATCAGAAACTTTGACGGCGACGGTTCCTACCCGAAGACGTGCGGCGGCATCCAGATCGTCCACGTTAGAGACGTTACTACGGGATACGACAGCAGCCGACCCGACCTCAGATCTGTAGGAGCAGAAAATGGCATCAGCGAACCAAACACACATTTACTCTACACTGATTCAACAACAGAGAAAATTCTAACATCATCAAACTGTAAATGTGAAAAAGTGAATTCTGTTTAAGCGCAATGAAGACAAAAGTCTGAATCAGATCAATGTTGGCTGAAACCTTCAGTGTTGTTGGTAGGTCTCCTGTTCCAAACTCTCACAGAACTCTCCTTTGGACTGGTTTTATAATGGTTTAGAGTTGCTATCGGCTTGTTTAAGGACAGGTTTTAGAGATAATTCTGGACATTGTTTCCAACTGGTCTTAGGATAGTTTTGGTTTCAATATGGCCTATGTTTTTGGACATGTTTTAGAGGTCGTTCTGGAGATTTTAGACAGGTTTTTAGGCTGGTTTTGCACTGGTTCTGGACTTGGTTTTAGGCACGTTGTGGGATAGTTTGAGATTAGTTCTGGACTTCCAAAGTTAGACATGTTTCAGAATGTTTTTAGACTGGTTTCAGAGTTCGTTTTGGACCAGTTTTAGACCTGTTTCGTGCTGGTTTTGGACTGACTTGGACTTGGTTTGGTATGATTTAGGATTGTCTTTGAACGTAGTATTTGGACATGTTTTGGGGTGGCTTTGGACTGTGTTTTAGTCCAGTTTTTTACTTGTCACATGCTGGTTTGGACTGGTTTTGAATCTGGTTTAAACTGGATTTGCAAATTGCTTCGGGATGATTATATGTTCTGGACGCTGTATGTTGACATGTTTTAGGTTGGTTTTGGACTAGTTTTTATGTGGTTTTAAGCAGTTTAAGGCAAAGTTTGCTTTAGACCGTTGTGGGCTTTTAGACTGGTTTTGGTCTGGAACTGGACTAGGTTTTAGGCATGTTTTAGGATAGTTTGAGATTAGTTCTGGATCTCCAAAGTTAGATGTGTTTTGGATTGTTTTCAGACTGGTTTCAGAGTTTGTTTTGGACCTTCTATTTATAGTTTGTTTCAGACTGGTTTTAGACCTATTATAGGCTGGTTCTTAACTTTAGGACTGGTTTTGGACCAGTTTTAGACATCTTTCGTTCTGGTTTTGGACTGTCTTGGACTTGATTTTGGTTTGCTTTTGAATGTAGTATTTGGACATGTTATGGACTGGTTTGGGTCTGGTTTGGACTGGATTTGCAACTTGCTTAAGGATGATTTTCGATGGGTTCTGGACATTGTATGTTGATGTTTCAGGTTGGTTTTGGACTTGGTTATTTTACTTGGTTTTCAGCAGTTTGAAGCAAAGTTTTCTTTAAGCTGTGCTGGGCTTTGTTTTAGACTGGTTTTGGTCTGGTTTTGGACTAGGTTTTAGGCTGGTTTTAGCATAGTTTTGGTTTGGATCCGGACTATATTTTTGGATATATTCTAGAGATAGTTCTGGAGATTTTAGACTGGTTTTTAGGCTGGTTTTGCACTGATTCTGTGCTTGGTTTTAGGCATGTTTTAGGATAGTTTGAGATTAGTTCTAGACCTCAGAAGTTAGACTTGTTTTGGAATGTTTTAAACTAGTTTCATAGTTTGTTTTGGACAAGTTTTAGGCTGGTTTTGGACCTATTATAGGCTCATTCTGGTTTTGGATCAGTTTTAGAATTGTTTCATGCTGATTTTGGACTGTCTTGGACTTGGTTTTGGATCATTTTGGATAGTCTTTTAATGTAGTATTTGGACATGTTTTAGGGTGGGTTCTGGGGTGGCTCTAGACTGTGTTTTAGACCAGTTTTTTACTTGGTTTTTGGTTTTAAGGCTGGTTTTGCACTGATTCTGGACTTGGTTTGAGATCTATTATAGGCTGGCTCTTAACTTGGACTGGTTTTGGACCAGTTTTAGACATGCTTCATGCTGGTTTTAGACGTCATTGGACTTAATTTTGAATGGTATTGGATTGTTGTTTAATATAGTATTTGGACATGTTTTGGACTGTCTTGGACTTGGTTGTAGATCATTTTGGATTGTTTTTTAATATAGTAGTTGGGCATGTTTTGGGCTGGTTTTTGGGGCTGCTTTGGACTATTTTAGACCATTTTTTTACTTGTCACATGGTGGTTTAGACTGCAGGTTTAAACAAAGTTTGTATTAGACTGTTCTGGACTTTGTTTTAGACTGGTTTCCGTCTGGTTCTGGACTAGGTTTTCTATTGGTTTTTAAGCCATCTGGACTGTTTTTTGACTGGTTTCGGAGTGTGTTTTGGAGTTAGTTTTAGACAGGTATTAGGGCTGCTTCTGGACTAGTTTCTTCACTTGGTTTTAAGTTGGTTTTGGATTATTTTTCGGCTGGTATCTGTGGTTTGAGACCTTCTGAACCAGGTGTGTTTTCCCGTGCAGGTTCTTCCCGTGTCGAGGAGCAGTCAGATGATCACCTTCACTCTGCAGAACGGCGTCGTGGCGACACTGAGGACGAGCGGCACCGAACCAAAGATTAAATACTACACCGAGTTCTGCGCCGCGCCGGGGAAAAGGTCAGCTGACCCGCTTGTTTTATAAACATATTATAACCTCGTATGTATGTGACATCATGGCGTGTGGGCGTGGCCTCGCTGACATCATCTCCGTCTCTGCTGCAGTGAGGTCTGTCGGCTGGAGGAGGAGCTTCAGAAGGTCACGGCTGCTCTGTTGGACAAGTTCCTGGAACCCGAGAAGAACAACCTGATTCGCCGCCTCGTCTAAGCCCCGCCTCCTTGTACCTGCTTCCTGTCAGTGACATCACATCCTGTCGTGTCTGTAGACGAATTAGAGCAACTGTTTCACTCCGCGGAGTCAGACTGAAGAATTGGTCCATTTAAAGATAATCAGTAGATCAGTGGTTAGTTTCAGTCTGAGCTACCTGAATATTCGCCACCGTGCAGCAGAGCATGCTGGGAAAACTGTGACGTCCAACCAGAGAGTGAATCCTCAGTTTCAGGGAACGTTCAAGAAGAAATAAACTGAATGAATGGCTGAAATTACAAAGACTTTAGGTAAAGTAGTTTATATGGAAGTCCACCAACGACAAAAAAAAACAGGCATAAAACAAAGTGTTTCTGTACGGCAGCCTGTTGGTGCCAAGATAACACCCAAAAAAAAAGAAAGAAAAAAGCTTTTAATTTTCCTTTTAGAACTGCAAATCAAATTATTCTATTTCCTTTCTTTATCGTATGTTTTTTTAAAAAGAAACCACAAACAAATAGCAGCAACAGTCAGCTAATTATCGATTAGCTGGTTGACAGAAAAATTAATCTGCAACCGTTTTAATAATTTAATTATTTTTAAAGAATAACATGCAGGTTTGAGGTGGTTTCTTTTGTTGCAAACTGCTGTAAATTTAATCGACAGCACCTCAGATTTGATGTTGTGACGACTTTTTCTGATGCTAAGTTCCCAAATAATAACAAAACTAAGGATAACCGATATTAAAATTAATAATTAGTTGCAGCACTAAAGAAAGAAACAAAAGAAGTATCAGAAATAAGAAGAAATTATTCTGTTTCTACAGACTTTTACCACAAAATCGAAAACAAAACATCAAAACAGGTAGTGAAGAAAAACATTTTGCTGCAACGACGTCGATTGTTTTGCGACAACACAGTAAATAATTTGGTTTGAAGTTGCAGAAATAAACTAAAAAAGGATCTTATTAGAATCAGAGGCTGTGTCTCCAGACTAACGCTAAATAAAGGTTTAAAAAAAGAAATTCTGGACCGTGTTAAAGTGAACGTTGGCTCGTAAAAAGCTTTTTCAGTTCCTCAGGAATCCTCAGAAGCAAAAGAAGAAGTTGATTTAAAATATTCACGTTTTTTTCTTTCATTAAACACTAAAGAATTAAACAAGGGAAGACGCATCAGTGAAACGCGTTTTATCCGGTTTGAAATCACTAAAACGTTAAGCGTTCTGTTTTCACGTTAAACCGAGAATTAAGGGGATTGTCTGAACGGAGCTCTCTGATTGGATGATTCTTACAGCAGTGCACTCTGGGACTTGTAGTTCTCCTGAAGGTATTAATAGACTGGTTAAACAGTTTGTGTTGATCTTCTCAGGTTTGAATATTTTCTGGTTAAATACGTAAAAATGATCAAATTAGAGCTGAAAACACAAAATAAATAATGATAAATATTGGTTTCAAGTTTTTTTTTCCAAGCAAGAATCATGAATAATTTGTTTATCGCTTCTGATATGATGGTGAAGCGAATCTCTGTGGATTTTGGTCATTTTTTTGACCAAATATTTGATTAATTCGAACCAGAATAGATTAATTGGTAAACAAAAACAGCCCTGAGTTGCAGCTAGAAGTCGTATAATCTTGTCCTCACTTGCTGTTTCAATAATTGGAACAAAAATCTGCTTTTGCAGTTCTCAAATGTGAGTTTTCTTTTGTTCCATTAATCTAAATTTAACATTTTAGGTTTTTGAGTGCTGTTTGGACTAATTGAAAACACCTTCTGACGTTTATGGACCAGATAATCATTGAGAAATCTTTTTCAGAGATTTGCTTTAATGCAGAAATGCTAAATTTCTTTTTACAGCTTTTTATGCAACATGTTGAGTTTTTTTGGCCCTTTGCCATAGAAAAATGTTTTTTTGTGGACAAACAGTTGTCAAAATAAAAAACAACAGGTTAACTTTCAAGTTTACGAGTTAGTTGCTGCTATAAATCGCTTCTTTCAGGCCTCAGTTGTTTACAGATTTAACCGTCTGAACCACAAACCCGCTGGCGGGTTTGAAAGACAACTTATCTTTAAAAAAAAAAAAAAATCAGTAAAATTACACGATTTAACAAAGAGTTGTTATTTTTGATGGTCCCTGAACTATATATTTGAGACGTGTCATTTTGTTGGAGGAAATGGTCCAAATCTAAGCTTTAAAATGCAACATTTCATCAAGTTCTCGTTTAAAAATTAATCAAAAGTAGACCGTTTATTTAGATCAGATTCTATAAAATACAAATAATTCTGCAGTCCTCAGAGAAATGGTGAAGCTATCAGTGACTCAGCTGTGACCGACAGTCATGTGACAAAAATTCAGGGATGTTTCAACTGAACTGCAGGCTGTGTAGTTTTCATGAATATCTATCGTATGTAGAAGCACCAACACCGGTGGGCTAAATATTATAGATGAATGTTCTTCCTGTTGACTCTAGTTTTGTTTCAGTTTCTGTAAAATAGATATTCAAATAAATGCCTGATGTTTCCATGGAGGTGCAGGAAAATGTCCCAGACTTGCTGGGAGTCAATCAGATTCTGTCACTTTTGTCATTGCTGGACTTCCGTACATGGAGGAAAACATCCCTTTAACCAAACAGACCGTTTTCTTTCTTTGTGTTTTGATGTTCAGCCGAATGTTGCGTGAAAGTTATTTATTTTTCTACTCGGAGAGCTGAGAGAAGTTTGTGGAGGAGGAGCTGCTGTTTCTGGTGTCTCATGTTGTTGTTGTTAAAGACTCACCCGACTCCATGCGTTTCCTTGAAGAAGCAGGTTTTTTTGCCTTCGGTTTGGTTTTGTAAGCAGACGACATAGTGAGACCTCCATTTGTGAAGCTTCAGTGTTAAAAATACAAACTGCTGTTGATGTGGTTCTTCAAAGATCTGAAATAAAACAGAAGAAAACTTGAGAACATCTCATTCTGTTTCATTTTCAGCTGAATAAATCTACAAACATGAATAAACACAGCACCAGTTAAAAGGTTTGTTGGGTTAGGTTTGTTATTTTAATTGTTGTCACCTGGACAACACCATCCTTACAGTGAAATATGGTGGTGGCAGCATCATGCTGTGGGGATGTTTGTTAGCGGCAGGAACTTGGAGACTAGTCAGGATGGAGGGAAAGATGAATGCAGCATAGTGCAGAGAGATCTTTGATGGAAACCTGCTCCAGAGAGCTCTGGACCTCAGACTGCAAGGTTCACCTTCCAACAGGACAACGACCCGAAGCACAAAGCCAGGACGACAAAGGAGTGGCTTCAGGACGAGTCTCTGAATGTCCTGGAGTGGAACCAGTCAGAGGCCACACTTGAACCTGATGGAACATCTCTGGACAGACCTGAAAATATCCATGCACCGACGTTCTCCATCCAACCTCAGTGAGCTTCAGAGGATGTGAAAAATAGAATGGGAGGAACTCCCCAAATCCAGGTGAGCCAAGTTGATAGGGTTAGCCTCCAGTCTTCTTGGGTCAAACCAAGAAGACTGGAGGCTGAAATCACTGTCAAAGGTGCTTCAAAGAACTGAGTAATTTGCAAAATTGTCTAAAATATTTTTCCCTTTGTCATTATGGGATGTTGTGTGTAGAATATTGAGGGGAAAAAAAGAGTGAAATCAATTTTGGAATAAGGCTGGAATATAACAAAATGTGTAAAAACTAGGGCTGGGACATTAACGCGTTAATTGCTATTAATTAATTACCGCGAAATAACACGTTAAAATGATAACGTGATTAGTTGCACCCTCCTCAGTTCCCTCATTTCTGACACACCGGTAACTCTGATGAACACTCCAGCCCAGTAGGTGGCGGTAATGAACCTAAAGTCTGTTTGTAGCCATGAAGAAGAAGCACAGGAAGCACTGAGTGAAGTCAGGCTCTGGTGAACAGTGAAGGAAGATGAGATTGAGCTTGTTGGACAGAAGGTTTTCTTTTAAAAATCTTCCTGATGGCAGCTTGGATAAAAGCCTGGTTGTGTGTAAATTGTACAACAAAGAGTTTTCTGATCACTGCGTCACTTCAAGCCGACGGTATCACCTCAATGTAAAACATGTTGCTGTTAGCACCAGAGCTAACGTTAGCTACGAGTCATGCTAACGGTGTAGCCATCCCATAATAGACCACTTTTCTAGACAGTGCTTGAGTTTACAGAAAGTCTTAAAATGTTGAATAAAATCGCTATAATCGCACTTAGATTTGCAGTAATCTGTGAATGTAGCAGACAGATGAAAAATGCAGATAAATAGAAATGAAACATTTTTGTGGTTTAAGTTTTTACTCCATCGAGGCTCTGCCTCCTTGTAGGAGGAATAACCTAAACAACAAAAATGTCTCTTTTAATAACTTAATTATAAACTTTTTGTTTATAAAAAAATACGTAAATAAAAATTGATATTCCTCTAAAAAGAAACATCAAAATCACACCATTTATCAGACCCAGAAAAGATGAAAACAGAATGAATCTCTGGATTTTCAACTTTCTGAAGCTCCTTGAACTACTTATGCTGATTTTATGTGCCATACAGTGGAAAAAAACAACTAAATTCGGCCTTGAAGTCATCAAAATCACTTTTTCTATGTCCCATTTTCCTTTTTTAAAATAAAATTTAAATTATAAACACGTATATGTCTATTCATTGATTCAACTGTCAACCACAATTTTATTTGAATTGAAAAACTTCACTTATTGTGTCAAATATTGCTATTTGACAAAACTGCAATTAATTGCGATTAATTAATTACAAAGCCTGTAATTATTATTGTCTCATTTTTTAGTCTCTTAGTCTCTCCTATGTTGTTTGTTTTGCATTTTTTGTTGTTTTGAGTCTAGTTTTTGTCCTTTTCTCTCCAATTTTGTGTCTTTTTTGTCTCCCTTCTGTCATTTGTCTCATCTTTTGTCATTTTGTGTTGCTTTGGTTGTTTGGTGTCACTTGTGACTCATTTTTTCGTGTCTTTTTAGTTTCGCTTTTACTGTTTGTTAATTTAGTTTTATGTCGTTTTGTGATTAATTTTTGTAAATTTTCCTCTCATTTTGTCTTTTTTTGTCTTGCTTGTATCATGTCTCATTTTTTAGTCTCGCTTGTGTTGTTTGTCCATTTGTTTTGCTTTCTTTCATAGTTGTGTCTCGTTTTTGTTGTTTTGTCTCATTTTGGATCAAAAAAACAGATTTCTCCCTGCTGACGTCTGACGTTACGGTGAGCGTATTGCGTCACTTCCTGTTGTAGCGCTGTGTTGTGTTCTGTGACTGTTGTAGCTTATCCACTCCATCTAATTTGATATTCATTAAATCTGTGTGTAGCGGTAATATTTGAATCGTAACATACACTCGTTTTCTTCACGCACCCTCTCAGTACTTAATTCTAAGTTAATCTGTTATCTCTGTCCGCTAGCCTAGCACTTAGCAGTTAGCATGGCTTCTCCCTCTTCCTCTCCTTCTCTTTCCTGCTCAGTGTGTCACATGTTTAGTTACTCCTCTGCCTCCTTTAGTGATAATGATACCTGTAATAAATGCAGTCTGTTTGTAGCTTTGGAGGCGAGGCTCTCTGAATTGGAAGCGCGGCTCCGCACCATGGAAAACACCCCGCTAGCTGTTAGCCAGGCTCCCTTAGCCGGTGCGAACCGCAATAATATAGCTGCTAGTGTAGCTTCTGCTAGCCGTACCCTAGCAGCTCCCGAGCAGCCGGGAAGTCAGGGTAGCTGGGTGACAGTTCGTAGGAAACGTAGTCCTAAGCTCAAGCCCGCTGTCCCGGCACACCACAAACCGCTTCACGTTTCTAATCGTTTTTCCCCACTCAATGACACACCCGCTGAGAAACCAACTCTGATCATTGGCAGCTCCGTAGTCAGAAACGTGAAGCTAGCGACACCAGCGACCATAGTAAAATGCCTCCCAGGAGCCAGAGCGGGCGACATAGAAGCAAATTTGAAACTGCTGGCTAAAGATAATCGTAAATACAGTAAGATTGTTATTCATGTCGGCGGTAATGACACCCGGTTACGCCAATCGGAGGTCACCAAAGTTAGTGTGGCATTAGTGTGTAACTTTGCCAAAACCATGTCGGACTCCGTAGTTTTCTCTGGACCCCTGCCTGATCTGACAAGCGATGATATGTTTAGCCGTATGGCATCGTTTCGCCGCTGGTCGTCTACGTGGTGTACTGCAAACGACGTTGGCTTTATAGACAATTGGAGCTCTTTCTGGGGAAAACCTGGTCTGATTAGGAGAGACGGCATCCATCCCACTTTGACTGGTGCAGCTCTCATTTCTAGAAATATGGCTGATTTTATTAGAACTCCTAAAGCATGACAACCCAGAGTTCAGACCAGGATGCAGAGTTGTAGTCTTCCACACCTCTCTGCAGTTTCCTCTCAGCTGTCACCCTCCAGTAAATCACTTAGCTTTATTGAGACTGTGTCTGTCCCCCGACCACCAAAATTCAATATATTAAACAATTCAAAAATAAACAAAAGACATAGTAACCATAAAAATCTAATTAAAATTAATACCACTATTTCAACTGAGCGAAGAAACAGGACAATTAAATGTGGTCTGTTAAATATTAGATCTCTCTCGTCTAAATCTCTGTTAGTAAATGATTTGATAACTGATAACCAGATTGATTTGTTCTGTTTGACTGAAACCTGGTTGCAGCAGGAAGAATATGTTAGTCTAAATGAATCAACTCCTACTAGTCATACTAACTGTCATGTTCCTCGAATCACGGGCCGAGGAGGAGGAGTGGCAGCAATTTACCTCTCTAGCTTAAAAATGAACCAGAGACCTAAACCTAGTTACAGTTCATTTGAAAATCTTACTCTCAGTCTCTCTCATCCAGATTTAAAAGCTCAGAAACCAGTTTTATTTGTTGTTGTATATCGTCCTCCTGCTCCTTACTCTGAGTTTTTATCTCAATTCTCAGACTTTTTATCTGATTTAGTGCTCAGCTCAGATAAAGTCATTATTGTGGGTGACTTCAACATTCATGTTGACGTGGACAGTGACAGCCTTACGACTGCTTTTAATTCAATATTAGAATCAACTGGGTTTTCTCAACATGTAAATAAACCAACTCATAGTTTTAATCACACCCTTGACCTCGTTCTGACTTATGGCATAGAAATCAAACAGTTAACAGTATTTCCCCGGAACCCTCTTCTTTCTGACCATTTTATGATAACAGTTCAATTTACAACAATAGATTGTATAGGAGTTAAGAATAAATATCATTACAGTAGATGTCTGTCTCACAATTCGGTGACTAAATTTAAGGAAATAATACCCTCTCTATTTAGTCCAGCACCACTTACTGATATAATGGAAGGGAAATATTATAATTTTACCCCCACAGAAGTGGATTATATTGTTAATAATGCTGCAGCCTCACTGCGTACAACACTTGATAGTGTTGCACCTGTAAAAAAGAAAGTTCTATCTCAGAGAGGACCTGCTCCTTGGTATAATTCCCAGCTGCGGACTTTAAAGCAGGCGTCCCGAAAGCTGGAAAGGAAGTGGTATTCCACTAATTTAGAGGAAGTTTATGTAGCTTGGAAAAAAAGTCTAGTAATTTATAAAAAAGCTCTTGGTAATGCCAGGACAACATATTATTCATCTTTAATAGAGGAAAACAAGAACAACCCCAGGTTTCTCTTCAGCACTGTAGCCAGGCTGACAAAGAGTCAGAGCTCTGTTGAACCTTGTATTCCTTTAGCTTTGAGCAGTAACAACTTCATGAGCTTCTTTACAAATAAAATTATTACGATTAGAGAAAAAATTAATCTGGCCCTTCCTGCAAATGTCACAGATGTATCATCGAGTACAGATACTTTAGAATTGGCTGTAAGACCAGATGGATATTTAGAATTTTTCACTCCCATACATCTCTCTGAACTAATTTCAATAGTTTCTACATCCAAACCATCAACATGTCTTTTAGATCCTATCCCAACTAGACTGTTCAAGGAGGTTTTACCTTTAATTAATTCCTCAATGTTAGATCTGATTAATCTCTCTCTAGTAACAGGCTATGTACCACAGGCTTTTAAGGTTGCTGTAATCAAACCTTTACTTAAAAAGCCCACTCTAGATCCAGATGTTTTAGCCAACTATAGACCAATTTCCAACCTCCCATTTCTCTCTAAAATTCTGGAAAGAACAGTTGCAAATCAATTATATGAACATTTACAAAGGAATAGCCTGTTTGAAGAGTTTCAGTCAGGCTTCAGAGTGCATCATAGCACAGAAACAGCTCTGGTGAAAGTTACTAATGACCTTCTCATAGCGTCAGATAATGGACTGGTCTCTATACTTATTTTATTGGACCTTAGTGCAGCATTCGATACAATCGACCACACACTTTTATTACAGCGACTAGAACATTCTATTGGCATTAAAGGGACAGCACTGGACTGGTTTAAATCCTACTTATCAGACAGGTTCCAGTTTGTGCATGTCAACAATGACTCTTCTGAGCATACTAGGGTTAATCATGGAGTTCCTCAGGGTTCTGTCTTAGGACCAATACTGTTCACATTATACATGCTTCCCTTAGGCAACATTATTAGGAAGCACTGTATTAATTTCCATTGTTATGCTGACGACACTCAATTGTATTTATCTATGAAGCCAAATGAAACTAATCAGCTAGCTAGACTGCAAGATTGTCTTAAGGACATAAAGACCTGGATGACCTATAATTTCTTACTACTAAATTCAGACAAGACTGAAGTCATTGTATTTGGCCCCAAACATCTTAGAGAATTGCTTTCAAAGCATATAGTTACTCCGGATGGCATTACATTGGCCTCCAGTACTACTGTGAGGAACCTCGGTGTTATCTTTGACCAGGACATGTCCTTTAACTCGCACATAAAACAAATCTGTAGGACTTCCTTTTTCCACCTGAGAAATATTGTGAAAATCAGGAACATCCTGTCTCAGAGTGATGCAGAAAAACTAGTCCATGCATTTGTTACTTCTAGGCTTGACTACTGTAATTCCTTATTATCAGGTTGTCCCAATAGCTCTCTGAAACATCTACAGCTGATCCAAAACGCTGCAGCCAGAGTACTGACGGGAGTTAGCAAGAGAGATCATATTTCTCCTATATTGGTTTCTCTTCATTGGCTCCCTGTTAAATCTAGAATAGAATTCAAAATCCTTCTTCTGACATATAAAGCTCTTAACAACCAATCTCCATCATATCTTAAAGACCTGATAGTACCATATTATCCTAGCAGAACTCTTCGCTCTCAGACTGCAGGCTTACTTGTTGTTCCTAGAATCTCTAAAAGTAGAATGGGAGGCAGAGCCTTCAGTTATCAGGCACCTCTCCTGTGGAACCAGCTCCCAGTTTGGGTTCGGGAGGCGGACACCCTCTCTACTTTTAAGACCAGGCTTAAAACCTTCCTTTTCGACAAAGCTTATAGTTAGGGCTGACTGGGTGACCCTGACGGGGTGAGCTGGTGTTTTCATTTGCACAACTGATTTCCCCTCTTGACGTCCCTTTAGTTTGCCCCTAGTTATGCTGCTATAGGCCTAGACTGCTGGGGAACCTCTCTTGATGCACTGAGCCCTTCTCTAACTACCTATGTATTTACTATATATACCATTATTGCATTACATTCACTCTGTTTCTTTCTGTGTCCTTTCTCCGAGTGTCCCTGGTCCCAGAGCTGGATGCTGGATGCTTCAGATGTGTGGCTGTGTTTTATGGTCCTTGTGTCCCACCCCCCCACCTCTCTATCTCTACCCCTCTATCTGTATCCCTCTATCTCTATCTCTACCCCTCTATCTCTACCTCTCTACCTCTTCTGTCCCTCTCAACCCGTCCAGCCAGCAGCAGATGGGTCCCCCCACATTAGAGCCGGGTTCTGCTCGAGGTTTTTTTCCCTGTTAAAAGGGTGTTTTCCTTGCCACTGTCGCCTTTTGGCTTGCTCTGGGGGTCAGGCATATGGGTTCTGTAAAGCGTCTCGAGACAATTTGACTGTAATTGGCGCTATATAAATAAAATTGAATTGAATTGAATTGAATTGAATTGAATTTATTCTTTAGAACGTGACACCTAGATAGATGTAAAACTGATTTTTGAGTTTTTGTTGTTTTATGTCGTTTTTCGCCTTGTGTCTTTTTTTGTCTTGCTTGTCAAATTTTTTTGTCACTTTGTGTCTGTTTTTGTCGTTTTGTGTCATTTATGTCTCATTTTTTAGTCTCCTTTTTGTCTCGCTTGTGTTGTTTTGCTTTTTTTTGCGCTTTACAACAATAACAAGATCAAAATGATAAAGGTAATAAAGTGTTAGGACAGAACAGTTGAAGTACAGTGCATCAAACACAATAAATAAATAAAATAAAGCGGCTCCAGGTAAGTGTTTCTGAATAGAAACGCTTCCAGCTGCCTCAGAAGAGCGTTTGACAGGAAGCTCAGTCACCACAGGTTCTAGACCTGGTTAGAGGGACAACAGCTGGTTTGTGTTGGTCTGACCTGAGCTCTGGTTAGGACTTCAACACTCAACACCTTCATTCATCACAAACACTATTATACAGAATAGAAGGAGCAGAGAAATGCAGTGAGTATTGTAATATGAAAACAGTTGTGTTGAACTACATCAGGTGTATAGAGATTCTACAATCACACTGGATCAATCCTGATCCAGACTGAGACCCTCGACCACTCAGTGATGAGATGAACAATCTGATGGAGGACAAGAGTTCCTGAGGAGCAGGTCAGAGAAAGCAACCTGGAGCTGAACACACTCCTACCTACCTACCTACCTACCTACCTACCTATCTATAGTCTACCTATCCATCCATCCAGCCATCCATCCATCCATCCATCCATCCAGCCATCCATCCATCCATCCATCCATCCAGCCAGCCAGCCAGCCAGCCAGCCAGCCAGCCAGCCAGCCAGCCAGCCAGCCAGCCAGCCAGCCAGCCAGCCAGCCAGCCAGCCAGCCAGCCAGCCAGCCAGCCAGCCAGCCAGCATTTAGTAAAATCTCTGAAAATAAGTCATAATTTACAGATTAACTCTGGAAAAAAAAACAGGTGAAAACTAAATAACGTCCACGTCTGACAGTAAAACGACATTGTTTTTATTGTACATAAAGCCACAAAAAAATTGCATTTTACAGACATTTGCTGCCATTTAGAAGAAAAATAAGGACTGAATATCATTTTTTCAGTCCTTAATATTAATTAAGCATGAATTATAAAAGGATGAAATCTGCAAATAATGTTTATATTTGACTGTAAAATTAGACTAATTTTATTGTATTTAAATTCATAAAAAATTACATTATTTTACAGACATTTGTTGCCATTTATAAGGAAAACTATGAATATTAAAGACTGAAAAAGTTTTTTATAAAGTTTTTTAACTGTTGTTCAATTACAGATATCATTTAAAATCACTTAAAAATGTTCATAATTTACATGCTAATTGTAAACAAAAACAATTTTAAAAGTGAATGAAAACTGTACATAATGTTCATATCTGACTGTAAAATTAGACTAATTTTATTTTTGAGAAAAAATACCAATGAAAGAATAAATTTTTTTTAACTGTTATTTTACAGATTTTCTACGTTTTGCTAAATTACAGATATCTTTTAAAATAACTGAAAAATAGAAGTAATTTATATGTTACAGTAAAAAAACTGCCAAAATTGTAAATAACGTCCACATTAAAAATCAGTATTTTTACAACCTGACTGTATTTTTTCCTGTATTTAAATCAGCTGAAATGTTGTTTTCTGTAGAAGTTGTTGCTGTTTCACTTCTGGATGAAAGTTTATTTTATGTACAAAACCAGACAGATAACTTTCTGGATTTTTCTTGGTAAATCGTGGATCACTGGAGGTCAGTGAGGACGTTTGTTTCTTCATTTCTGCTTCTGGTTTCTACAGAGCTGGAAAGATAAGACAGAAAACAAGTCTGATAAAGACTAAAATAGCTTTTCTTTTATATTAAACATATAATATACGTACAGTGTTTTCTTTTTAAATTAAACATTTATTATACATACAGTGTTTTCTTTTTAAAGTAGAAGCAGGTGACGGTGATGAGAAGAACCATCACCAGCAGGTGGACGACAAGTCTGATGATCAAATCCATTAGAGGAGCTGAAAAACAGAAGAAAACACATTATTACCGACATTATTTTATTATTAAACACATTATTACCGACATTATTTTATTATTAAACACATTATTACTGACATTATTTTATTATTAAACACATTATTATTGACATTATTTTATTATTAAACACATTATTGTTGCAGTTAAACATGATAAGTTGCTTCAGTTTTGGTTCCTGTCTTTGTGAAATAAATAGGATTCAGAAAGTTCACAAACTTCAATGTTAGCAGCCTCCTTGTGCAGCGATAAACTGCTCCCAGAGCTCCTGCTACACTTGAAACGTAACCGTGACACACTCACACAAGTTAGCTTGTTTAGTCCACGTTTGCTCCTTTCAAACAACTTGTTTTCAGCAGTTTTTTTTTAATAGCTTTTAATACTAAATGAATCCATAAATGAATCCCCTTTCACCAACAAGCCTGTTTCTTTATAACACTGAAACAAAGAATAAAATAACAGAAAACCTGTTAAATCTCTGCTCCTGACACTCGGCAGACAGTTTAGTCATGAAGTTTAATTTCAAAGTTCTGGTAAGAATTTTCAAAAATCTACACTTGGTCTCCTTTCACCAGCAATTTGTGAAATAAATATGATTCAAACCGTAACTGTGAACATCAAAAACTGACTGAATTCAATTAGCTCTAGAATTAGCCTCCTTGTGCAACAATAAACTGCTCCCAGCGCTCCTGCTACACTTCAAACGTAGCCATGATACACTCACACAAGTTAGCTTGATTTAGTCCAAAACAGACAGTTTTCAATACAAAATAAATCCTCAAATGAATCTACTTTAGCTGTCTAAGTAGCCTCCTGGTGCAGCGATAAACTGCTCCCAGCGCTCCTGCTACACTTTGAATGTGACCGTGACACACTCAGTTAGCTTGATCTTGGCTTGATTTAGTCCACCTTTTCTACCTTTATTGCTGCACTAGGAAGTTACTTAGAACAGAAAAGATTTTTCTTTTCTCTTTTATGTTTTTTGTCTTTTTATGTTAAAAGCTGCAAAAATTGCTAAAAAAAAAAAAAAAAAAGTTGTTTAAAGGGAGAAAACATGGACTGAACAAGCTAACTTGTGCGAGTGTGTCACAGTTACATTTCAAAGTGTAGTAAGAGTGCTGGGAGCAGTTTGTTGTTGCACAGGGAAGCTACTTCGACAGCTAGAATTTATTCATTTATAGATGTATTTTGTATTCAAAACCATTAAAATCTGCCAAAAGACAAGTTATTTGAAGGGAGTAAAGGTGGACTAAAGCTGGATGTATGGAGTGTGTCATGGTCACATTCAAAGTGCAGCAGGAGCACTGGGAGCAGTTTGTTGTTGCACAATGAGTCTACTTCGACAGCTAAAGTCGATTCATTTCCGGATGTATTTTGTACTGAAAGCTATTTAAAAAAAAAAATGCTAAAACAAGTTGCTTAAAGATAGAAACGTGGACCAAACAAGCTAACTTGTGCGAGTGTGTCACGGTTATGTTTCAAGTGTAGCAGGAGCATTTAGAGCAGTTTATTGCTGCAAATGGAAGCTACTTCAGTAGCTACAGTAGACTCATTTATAGATATATTTTGTTTTGAAAACCAATAAAAATTGCTAAAACAAAAAAACAAGTTGTTTGGAGGGAGTAAAGGTGGACTCAATAAAGCTAACCAGTGTGTCATGGTTACATTTCAAGTGTAGCAGGAGCGCTGGGAGCAGTTAATCGCTGCACAAGGAGGCTACTTCCGACAGCTAACGTTGCTAAAATTGAACTTTCTGAATCAGACTTAAATCAACAAACTGCCGTTTAAAGAAGATCAAGTGTAGATTTTGAGAACATGCAGTCCAGGTTTGGCCTTTGCATGAATAAAATCACCACAGTGCCTGCTTTCGAACTGGAATAAAGACACCAATAAGCTTATATTTCCCTCCTGGACTCTGAAGCTACCTGAGGGGATGAGATAGATGGACTGGCTGGTGGAGGAGAAGTTATAGGAGAAAACGTTGAGGTGGTAAATACAGGTGTACGTCCCTCTGTGGAGGTCTTCTGCAGCAGGAAACAGGAAAACGGCCCAATGTGTGACAGTTGGAAGGACGTAGTTGAACGTTGTGCTGGAGGAGGTGAAGACGAGCTGGAAGGAACCTCCTGGATACTGAGGCCTGGTGGAGCAGATGATGCTGAAGTTGGAGCCCATGACGACCTTAACCTTCTGCTGCTGGACTTCATCATGGGACGGAGACACGGAGATGTTTGGTTGAACCAGCAGATCTGGAAACACAGAGGTTACTTAATCTACACTGTAAAAAATCAGCTGTTTTTAACTGTTATTTGTTGAAGAATGACATTTCAATTACAGATGATATCCCACTGGAAAAGTAGATTTTTATAAACATTAATTCATTCTTTTACAGACATTTGCTGCAATTTTTAGAAAAATTCTATTTACTAAGATTTTTTAGAATGTAATAAAATGCAACTCTTTAAAGTTTTGCTAAATTACAGAAAAATAACTAGAAAAAAACTGTCCAAATTAAAAATCTGTATTTTTATGAACAGCTTTTGACCATAAACCTGCAAAAAAAAATCTGTATTTTACAGATATTTGGCATCATTTGAAAGCCAGAGATCTGAGGGGGACACAAAGCTTTGTCTGCTCTGAGGCTGTGAGGTTATAAAAAATAGATTTTTACATTCTGGATAAAATCAGAGTAACAGACTCACTGTGTCATCACAAGTCTGCCTATAAAACATTTTAAAAACACATTTATTTGGTCTTTCTTCAAAAATCCTTTGCTGCTTCGATGGCCACACCTCCTTGACCTTTCAACTTCTCTCCACGCTTCCTTTAGGTTGGCTCTAGTTCATCCCCATTCATTAGTTTGTGTTACAGTTAGAAAATTACTGACGGAAACAGTGTCTGAAAAACGCAAAAACGGGTGAAGATTCATCAGTACCTAAAAACTCCGGCTATACCTCGAGAGTTACCTTAAATTTGGTTTTATTAAAGGACAAGACAGAATTATGTCATTTGTGGTGAAATGCTCGTAAATGACAGCATGAAACCAGCGAATTACGGCGACGTCAGGAAATAAAACAGTTCGGTAAAGTCGGAAAGATATTCACAAATTCTGACTTCCGGCATCAATAACTCATTAAATATATGTTGTCTAAACATAAACGATGCCTCTTTTCCATCGTTGTAAGGTAGACAATGTGCTACAAGCCCAGTTTAATCAAAAGTAGCTGCAGAAATAACACTGATGTCTATGAGCAGCAGGCTGTGCGACGAGTGAACAAGGACCGTCTGCAAAATGCAAAACCGCTGCAAACAGCGAAGAGACACAAATATTCAACAAATTTAGTGCAGCCAGCAACTGACTCCTGCTGCTCATACTACAACTCTTGGTTTGATATCAGTTTTTTTTTTTCATAATTTTAAGGATTTTTTAGTAAAAAATAAAAAAAAAATAAATCAATAACTTAACTCTTATGCATTGTATTGTCACCAAATTTACTGCAGCCATAAACTCTCTCCTCCTCGTCATAGTACAACTCTTGGTTTGATATAATTTTTTTTTTTTTTTAAATAATTTTAGGGAATTTTCTATTAGTGATATAATCCAACAACTTCCCTCTTATGTTTTGCAGTGTACTTATGGGGTGGTTGGGGGGGCAGGCGCTGGGGCTGGGGTGCAGCTTATAGGGGGGGCTCCAAGCCAAACAGGTGGGGAACCATTGAGTTAGAGGATACATCAGCATGAACAAATCAACAGAGTCTGTTTGTTTCATGCAGTCTGCTGCAGTTCCTCGATAGGTCATAAAATCTGGTTTATTGGATGGACTATGTATTGACTATGTATGTATGTATTGGACTATGTATTATGCTAGCAGCAACAAATGTTGCCATGCTTACGTTTACTCTTTTTATGATCAAAAGATGCATGCAGGCATAAAATTCTCATTATATATCAGTAGAAGACCCTTTTAAAAATGTATGTACAAAATATCTCAGTTATATCTGTTAAGGTATTTAAATAAATTCTTCTTGTACAAGTTTGAGGCAGACATCTCCTTCCACTGGCGCAGGCAGGAAGTAAAGAGGCCTAGTCATGTGACCATTCACACTAGTTACATGACACTGATGCAATTTAGAGGACACAACCTATTCTTTGATTTTAAAACTTGCATGAGCTGTCCAAAGCCAAAACAACACTTTTAGAGAATAAAAATTAAAAGAAAAATGAGCGGCAACAATTGTTGCCAGTGGGATTAAATGGGTTAATAACCTAACAGCGTTTTGTTACAGATATTTATTGTTAGTGGACAAAAAATTCTGTTACTTTACAGATTTTCACAGTTTTGTTAAAGATAATGTCTAGTAAAACACTAAAAAATAACTCATGATGGTCTCTGAATAAATACTGTCTACATGGTGGATCTTTCTGGCTACTGCAGCTGCAAACTGAGGTAAAGAAGGAACCAAGAAGCAGAATTTGTGCTCCTTAGTTCATGTTTCAGAGGAAACACCTGAAGCTGTTGTTACCTGAGCAGATCACCTGCAGGCTGTAGATGGTTTGATACACATCGGTCAGACCCAGACAGTTCTGGAGGGAAGCAGCCGACTGGAAGCAGGAGGACTCGATCCACCACACGGGTCTCTTTGATCCAAAGTCCTCTACATCTGAAGCCACGACAGAACCACATTTGAGCTGAGAACACACTACTGCTGCTACTACTGATGTCCAGTTCTGGTCCCGGTTCTGGTACCAGTCCTCGTCCACCACGGGCCTCCACTCTGCATGGACCTTCATCTGCAGCTCACCTGCACAGGTGCTGTTGGTTCCCACCAGCCTCATGGCGCCTATAGTTGAGAGGAGGCAGGAGGCAGCTCTGAGAAGGTTCTACTGATGTGTTCTGCAGAACGTTTTCTCTTGGTTCCCAGAACGTTCTTTTTAAAAGTAGAAGAACTAAAGATGTCTTGGTGAGAACATTGTTAGACTGAATGTTCTTCACACTGAAGGCTGCACCAAGAACCTTTGTTTTCATGGAAAGTTGTGGAAACGTTTTACAGATTCTAGAATATGTTCCTCAACATTTTCAGAACGTCTTCAGAAAACGTTACTGTATCCTGATATCAACACCTCAGACAACAGACAGTCTTTGCAGACAGAATGTTCCACCTTTGTGGAAACATCTTTTAAAGAAAGTTCTGTCATCTGAGGTGGTAACACCTAAAAAACATTTTCTGAATGTTTCATTGAAAACATCCATTTCTTATCATCAGCGTTTTAAAGAAGAACGTTCCCTCAACATACAAGCTAAATCTTCCTCCTTTAATAATATCACATTACGGGAACATTTTATGAACATCATCTAAGGCCTGGAGAACATCTGTAAAACGTTCTAAATATCGGTTTGAGAACCTGATCTGAGTTTCTGACAACATACTCTGAATGTTGCATGAAGACTTTTTGTTCGTTTACAGGAACATCACTGTAAATTTTCTGAGAACATTCTCTGAACATTTGATGAAATTTTTCTAAATAAAATCATGAGCACTTGTGGATAATGTTCTCCAACGCTGTGGGAACGTTGCCTGCTAGCTGAGAGTGATTCCAGCTGCAGCTTTACCTGAGCAGGTGAGTGTGACGGTGGTGCCAGGTGAGCAGGTGTCTCTATCTGAGTGGTCACAGTGCAGCAAACCAGACTCATGGCCTCCACACAGGAACTCTGTGTTCCACTCTGGAGCTTCTCCATAGAGTTTCCCCTTAAACCCTGAAGGAGAACCACAGCCGAGCTCCCTGCAGACCACCTCAGCATCCTGCAGGTCAAATCCATCTGAACACACTGAGGACCACACCTGGTTCCACTTCACCTGCAGTCTACCTGAACACAGGTGACTCCCACCCATCAGCCTCACAGAGTCTGCAGGAGGAGATAGAAGATCAGAAGGTTCAATAGTTGGACAAATTGCATCCAAACTACTGATTCCACCAAGACACCTATGATGGCCTCATAATGTGAAGCATGGTGGTGGCAGCATCATGATGTGAAGCACGGTGGTGGCAGCATCATGATGTTCCTCAGCAGCAGCTCCTGGAAGGCTTGTAAAGGTAGAGAGTAAATGAATGCAGCAAAGTCAGAGAAATCCTGGAGGATCCTGATGCAGTCTGAACAGAACTGAGACTTGGAGAAGATTAGTTTTCCATCCAGACGATGAGTCGAAGCAAACAGTCAAAGATACTCAGAAATTATTTAAAGACAACAAGGAGGAAGTTCTGGAGGCCGAGTCAGAGTCCAGACCTCAATCCAACTGAGGATTAGAGTCTGGACCTGAAAGTTCTGTTCACTCAGGATCCCTGTGGAACCTGACATTTATGTCTAATGTAATCTACTGCTGGTGTGATTATTGGTGTTACCTGAGCAGGTGACGTCCAAGCTGTCAGAGATCTGTTGATGATTCACTGTCACACATTGCTTCAGTGTAGAATGACGGCAGGAGGAACCAATCCACCAGGCGTCTTCCTGTGGATATTTAGGTCTATTTACTGCTGAGACTGCAGGACCACAGTTCAGCCGTCTACAGGTCATAGTTGCCACCTTCAGGTTCCAGTCAGGGTTTTGGACTTTAATCGCTCTCCAGACTCCATCATGTTTCATCTCCAGTCTACCAGCACAACGGCTAGCTCCTCCCACCAACCGAACATCATCAGGGTCTGGACAGAAAGGGACTGATTACAGAAAGTGACTTGAAAAAGAAGAAAATACTGAAATCAAGGCTGCAGCTTTACCTGAGCAGGTGAGTGTGATGGTGGTGCCAGGTGAGCAGGTGTCTCTATCTGAGTGGTCACAGTGCAGCAGACCAGACTCATGGCCTCCACACAGGAACTCTGTGTTCCACTCTGGAGCTTCTCCATAGAGTTCCCCCTTAAACCGCCAAGGAGAGCCACAGCCGAGCTCCCTGCAGACCACCTCAGCATCCTGCAGGTCAAATCCATCTGAACACACTGAGGACCACACCTGGTTCCATTTCACCTGCAGTCTACCTGAACACAGGTGAAACCTGTTCTCCAGCCTCACAGAGTCTGCAGGAGGAGATAGAAGATCAGAAGGTTCAATATTTGGACAAATTGCATCCAAACTGGCTGATTCTGCTCCATAACATCAGTGCTCAGTGCTGATTCACATGATACAAATTACAGCATTTTAACACTTTTTATCTGTGATATCTATTTTTTTGAATTATATTATTTTCCCTGTTTGTTAAAAAAACAAATAAAAGCTCATAAAGTCACAAAATAAAAGTATTCATCTACATGTTGATTGTTTAGGTGTTTAGTGAAAATGCAGGAAGAAGAGTTTTCTAGACATTTAGAAAGTTGGGTCACTGGATGTTAAAAAAAAAAAAAAAAAAAGGTTTTACAGATACTTGAAGTCCTTCACTTGGGGCAGCACCTCCCCCCAACCTGGAGGAAACAATCCACCAGTTTCCAGCTGAGAACCATGATGTAAGACTTGGAGGAGCTGAATCACATCTCAGTTGCTTCACGTTCAGCTGCAAACTGCTCCAGTGCTGCTGAAGGTCTGATGAAGCCAACAGAACCACATCATCTGCATAAAGCAGAGACGTGATCCTGAGGTCCCCAAACCGGACACCCTCCTCACCCCAGCTGGGCCTTGAGATCCAGTTCATGAACACCACAAACAGGATCCGAGACAAGGGACAGCCCTGGTGGAGTCCAACATCCAGGTACCTGTCTGCTGTTTTTCATGAGACCCCTAAGACATTCAGGCTCAAAAATCCTCCTCCTTCAGCCTGGTGGCCTCCTTCACCGTTGGTGTCCACCAGCAGGTTTTTAGGTTGGAACCACAACAGGCACCAGTGGCCTTCTGGCCACAGCTCCTAACAGCTGTTTCTACAATGGAGGCTTTGAACATGGACTACTCAGACTCCTTGTCCTAAACTTGACCCAGGATGCAGGAGAAACTCTTCTGGAGGTGGGAGTTGAAAACCCCCTGGACCAGGGCCTCCACCAGACATTCCCAGTTCACTACAGGTTTGGGTTTACCAGGTCTGTCTGGACGTCTTCCCCACCATCACTGACAGCTCTGCTCCTCTCTTCATCCAAGTGTCTGAGACATTCGGCTGCAGTTCTGATGACACGACTACAGAGTCGATCATCACCCTTTGTTCTCAGGTGCTCTGGTACAAGGTACACTTATGAGTCATCTTATGCTCAAACATGGTGTGTTTTGGCCAATCCATAACTAGCACAGAAGTCCAATAGCAGAACCCCACTGAGGTCAAGATCAGGAAGTTCCTCCCATCACCCTCCTCAAAATGTCTCCATCACTATCAACATGAGAGGTTGAAGTCCTCCAGGAAAACTTTGGAGTCCCCAGGTGGAACCCCTTCCAGGTACCACCCAGAGACTCCAAGAAAGTCGCGTATTCTTTTTTAGAACTTAATCCTTATTCTCATTTCTTGAAATTCGTACAGTGTACATAATACAAGTTTCTGCTGTTTTTTTTCCAGTTGCCAGACAAAACAGCAACGTCAAATTAAGCAAGACAAAACAGTCTACGGGAGAAAACAAAACAAACAAAAAAAGTAAATAATAATAAAATAAATAATAGTTAATTTTAAAAAAATAAACACATTCACTCCAGATTATCCACTCCCAGGTATAATTAGTAAACCAACACTGTCTTTATACAATGACTGTATATGGGATGTAGACACGAAAATAGATAGTGGAGTTTCTTATGAGGTAAGTGTCACTGAATCAACAGGGACAAGGCAGGCCTCCATCGTTCAGTGAATATAGATTTTTGGAGTCTTAGTGTATAGGTAATCTGCTCCATTTGATATATGTCCCACACTTTTTGAATCCAGATGTTATATGTAGGGGGATCAGGTTTCATGAATTCCCGCCATGTGTTTGAATCAGTGGCTAAATGTGCCTCAGTGCAAGCCTCCATCCAAGTATCCTGTGAAATGTCCTTATTTGCCTCCGCCCCCCATCTCTGTTTGATCTGAAGGGTGTTGTGTGGGTTCATTGATAAAAGTATGTCATATAGTTTGCCAAATATTTTTTTAACTTGCTCCCCCAGTTGTATTTCAATGAGGAACTTTTCTATGGGATTGTGATGTATAATTTTTTTCTACTCCTTGTGCGTTGTTAGGAAGGTTCTTAGTTGTAAATATCTAAAGAAGTCCACCCTCTCAAGGTTGAAGTCATTTTTTAATTGCTCGAAAGTTGTCGCCCTCGAGTAACTGGTGCAAATAAATAAGTTTATGATTTGACCATTTTCTAAAGCCAGAATCTAAGTTGTTGGGTATGAAGGTCTTTAGAAATCCAATGTTCGCTAACGATGAGAGTTTTGCTAAGTCAAAAGCTGACTTTATTTTCCTACATACATTGAGAGTGTTCATAGTCCATTGTGCTAGCCCCTTAACAAAGCCATCCAAAAACGGGAGGGTTTCCAGAGGCCCAGGAGACATATTCTTTTCAATATTAAGCCAGCGTGTGTGTGTATCGTTCTGGATCCATGACATCAGAGGCTTCATTTGCGAGGCCCAGAAATAATATTTCAGGTTTGGGAGCTTAAGACCTCCAGCTGATTTTGGGAGTTGCAAGGTTTTAAGTTTAATTCTTCGTCTCTTATTTTGCCAGATGAATTTTGAGATCATTTTGTCCAAGTTTTCAAAAGTTGATTTTGGGATTTCAATAGGTAACAATTGAAATAAATATAGTAATCTGGGCAGTACATTCATGCGAATACATTCGATGCGGCCAAGGAGAGAGGGAGGAAGTGAGGTCCATCGTTCTAAATCACTGCTGATGTGCCGGATAATTTTAACGTAGTTTGCATCATACAACTTTTGTAAAGAAGGGGTGATATGTATGCCTAGGTATTTAATGCCATCTTTAGGCCATCTGAATCCCCAAGGTGATTTAATGCTTTGTGGAATATTTTCATTGACATCCATTGCCTGGGTTTTATCCACGTTTACCTTGTATCCTGAGGAATATCCATACTCTGAGATCAGGTTCATTAGATGCGTTATGGTTGATACGGGTTCTGACAAGTATAATAATACATCGTCCGCATACAATGATAGCTTATGCTCCTCTCTGTCCAATACAATTCCTTTGATGTGGTTATTGTCTCTAATAAGCGGGGCCAATGGTTCGATACTGATAGCGAACAATAGTGGTGAGAGAGGGCAACCTTGCCTACATCCTCTTTCTAATGAGAATTTCTCTGATCCATAGCCCTTGACTCGAACCAAAGCCTGGGGGGATGAGTAGATGGTCTGAATCCAACTGACAATATTTTGACCGAATTTGTACCATTCTACAGTTTGAATTAGGTACTGCCATGACACTCGATCAAACGCCTTTTGTGCATCTAAGGATATAATCACTGTTTTTGATTTATCTTTTAGATGTGACATTTTGTTCAATAAGCATCTTAGATTGTCTCCATAGTGTCTCCCCTTTATAAAACCAGTTTTGTCAGGATGGATGATTTGTGTGATTATCTGATTAACCCTCCTCGCTAAGATTGCAGTTAGTATGCGTAGGTTGCTATTCAACATTGATATTGGTCTATAGGACTGACACTCAGTTGGATCTTTACTCTCTTTATGTATTACTACGATTGTTGCTTCTGTCCAAGATGGGGCCATAGTTTTCGATTCTAATGCATAATGATACGCTTTTAGTAGTAAGGGGGTCAGTACATCTTTGAAAGATTTGTAAAACTCATTCATCTAACCATCTGGCCCTGGGCTCTTATTGTTCGAGTGATGAGATCACCTGTGTAATTGGCTCATCAAGCTTCTTAGCTTCCACCTCAGATAGTTCAGACAGTTTTATGGGCTTAAGAAAGTTTGCTAGTTCAGCGTCATCTGTGCAGGTATCTGAGTTTTTATACAAAGATTTGTAATATTCTGCAAAGGCATTTGCTATTTTCTTTGGTTTTGTAATGAATGTGTCTTGTGATTTTATTTTCTGTACTGTGTTAGAAGATTGCTGCTTTCTCAGCCTAAATGCTAATAGTCCGCTGGCTCTCTTGCCATCTTCATAATATTTTTGATTGGTAAATCTTAGGTTACCCTCTATCTTGTCTGATAGTAAATTATTAAGTTCTCTACGAGGTGTGTTAAGCTTATTATAAGGGTAGAAGACACAGTTTGTTTGTGTTTACTTTCTAACTTTTATTTTGTCTTCCAGTTCTTTTTTAGCTTCCTTCTGTCTTTTTCTAGCACTGGTGAATGAGATGATACATCCTCTAATATAGGCCTTAGCACAGTCCCACAGCATAAGGGGGGATGTTTCAGTTGTAGTGTTAATTTCCAGATATTATTTTAGATCTGTTGTTATAAAGGCAATGAATTTTTCATCATTAAGGAGGGAAGTATTCAGTCTCCAATGTTTCGAAGTTTGTGAATGGCCAATATCCCATTTTAGTACCACTGGAGCATGATCAGAGATAGTAATAGGGAGTATCTCGATATTCTCTATCCTATGTAACTGAGCCTTAGGAGTCAAAAAGTAATCAATCCTCGAGTATGTTAAGTGCCTACTTGAATAGAAAGTAAAGTCTTTGCCTCTTGGGAACTTGCTTCTCCATATATCTACAAGACCTGTTTCTGTGCTCTGGTTTTTGAGCATTCTGCTCATTTTAGAGAGGGAAGTTTAAGAGGGAGGCTGTTTATCCATTTGGTGCGACATTACACAGTTAAGGTCTCCTCCCATCAGCAGCAGGCCAGAGCTAAACAGTATAAGTTCATTAAACAGTGTCTTAATGAACTCAGGTTCGTCCTTGTTTGGTGCATACACATTTATAAAAGATACTTCTATACCGTCTATTAAACCGTTAAGACGTATCTCCCCTCCGTATCCTTATGCACCAACATTTGGGTAAAGTTAATTTGTCTATGTGTGAGTATGACTACACCCCTCTTTCTTCCTGACTGGTGTGAAGAGAAATATACTTTGTCTGCCCATGACTGTGTTAACTTTCCATGTTCTTTATCTGATAAGTGAGTTTCCTGAAGGAATGCTATTTGGCAATTAGTTTGTTTTAGTTGCCGTAGAATTTTTTTTCTCTTGATTGGACTATGAAGACCCCTGACATTATAGCTAACCAATTTTAGTGTGTTCATTGCTTACAGTAAGTGGTTAATACTATGATCCTTTTAAACCGAGGGCTGGGGATGTAAGATGGGGAGCGGAGGCAAACCGACAGTGGAGGAGGTCTGGATATTATGTGGATTCTGTGGAGTAGTAACGAGAGAGTGAACAAGTATGAAAATAAAAAACAAAAACTGCTACTGTTGGAACAAAGTTTGACTTCAACTCCTGATGGATCCTCTAAGAACAGGAGGGTGAGAACATAAAACAACAGTTAGGACCATAACAACCTAACATTGATGGTAGAACAGTGGGACTGAGTCCCTGGCTACTAGAATCAAGCAGCGAAGGTGCACAGTCTAGTATGGAGTTGACTGTGCTTGGGGGTACTTAAGTAAGATAGATTGTCCATCATTCAGGCCCCTGCAGACATAGATGGTTATACAAATTCAGACAACCTTCTGTTCAAAAGTAACAAGGGAAAAACCCAGAAGATTAAACAACAGAGATAAGTACAAGATGAATTCAGCGTGCATAATTGTAGTTTACTATTAGCGCCATTTTTAAGGTATATCTGACACAAACAGCTTTTTTAAAAAAAAAAAAATTTAGGAGGAAAGGTAGAGATAAACAAATGTAAGGGTGTAACAGTCACTGTAATCAGATTTCACTGTTGTTCCCAGTAAGTATAAGGATACACTTAGTCCTCAGACTCTGTAGAGGGGACAACTATCTCCTGGACATACTTCATGGCTTTCTTGGGATCCACAAACTCTCTGACCTCATCTTTGTGTGAAATCCAGAGTTTAGCGTGGTACAGCAAGCCGTAGTAGACTCCTCTTCGTCCTCGTAAGGTCTTCCTTATGTCTGTGAACGCAGCTCTGGCTTTGGCGATGCTGGCGGTATAATTGGGGAATATGGCGATCCGTTTTCCATTGTACATCAATGGGGCTCGATCCCGGGCCCGTCTTAGTAGTCCCGTCTTAGTCCCGTCTCCGTCATAGTGTAGTTTAGTGATGATCACCCGCGGCTTCTCTCGGACCCCTGGTCTAGTAGGGGCGAGGGTGCAATGAGAGCGGTCAATTTTTATGTCCCGGTTCATGGCTAGGACTTCTCTGATAACTTTAGCCACCGCTGTAGGAGAACTGGAATCTGGCTGCTCATCGATACCGACGATACGGGTGTTTCCCCGTCTCATTTGCCCCTCCATATCCTCGCATCGGTCTGTTAGTGTTTTCACTTGGGTCTGTAGGTTGGTTATTGTAGTTTGTAATGAAGCTGCGTCGTCAGACCATGTTGATAATCCGTCTTTTATCTCCTGTATGTCCGTCTGCATGTCCGTGACTTCAGCACGGATTGCTATTTTATTGTTCATAATCTCTGACCGGACTGCTTTTAATTCAGCTTTCAAGACATTGGAAGTCCTCTGCTAGTGCACTTTTTACCTCTTCTCTTATGATTTTTGAAATTTCTCCTCTCAGAGATGAAAGTATATCATTTTTCATTGCTTCTGCGGCCATACCTGTGTCTTGAGGCTGGGCCGGAGAGGATGTGTTGGGGTCGTCTGGCATACGCTGCTTCGTGGTCCTTGCAGGCCGGGTTGAGCCACTACCGTACTTGTATTTTTGAAGTATTTCCGCTATTCGAGTTCAAATTGGTCGAGTGGTTTGACCTCTCAAGTTTGCAGAGCAGTTTGAGTGGGTTTTTCAGTTGGTCTTCTCGCAAAATTGGCTGTTTAATAAGGAATATTGACAAATCTGCAGGAGCTCTGAAAAAGGCGTCTTACTCCATGGCTGGTTCGCTAGCGCCCCTGAAGGTCGAGTATTCTGAGCTGCTGTTCGGTGCATCAACACCAACAATCAGTTTTCCCTCCACAACATCCAGCCACAGAGACTCGACCCTCTGGTTCTCCAGGTAGAACTTCAACAAAGCTACTCTCAGTCGGGAGTTTGTGAGGATCTCCACACCCACCCAGTGCCTCTCATCCTGGGCAACTCTGTAAAAAGAGAGTCCAACCTCTCTCCAGGAGGCTGGTTCCAGAACTGTGCATGGAGGTGAACCCAACTATATCTAGAAGGTACCGTTCCACCTCCTGCAACAGCTCAGGTTCCTTCCCCACCATTGAGGCTCCACGTCTGGCTCCACAACCCACAACCGGTCTACACTGATTTAAATACACTGAAAACTATTTTCCCTGTTATAATTCACTGGAAACACATTTTACCAACACACTGTAAAGTTGACTCTTGATGATTTTACCTGAACAGGTGATCTCTATGACACCAGAGGAGGTTTCATGTTGTGTGTCACATTGAAACAGATACATGGCGTTGCAGTCAGATTCGAATTTCCAGGTGTCTACTGAACTCGTCTCTCTTCTCCTGGTTGAAACTAGAGCTCCACAGTCCAGCTCTCTGCACACTCCGCTGGCAGACCACAGGTCCCAGTCCGGATAGTCCACTGGTTTCCATTCGCCCCAGTTTCTCAGCTCCAGAGTGCCGTCACACCGGCCGGATCCTTCAACCAACCGGACTCTACCTGGATCTGGGTGGAAGCAGCAGCGCAGGGTAAACAAACACAACCAGGCTTTTAAGTTTTAACTGTGCTGCTGGAGATGTTTCCACCTACCTGAGCAGGTGAGTGTGATGGTGGTGCCAGGTGAGCAGGTGTCTCTATCTGAGTGGTCACAGTGCAGCAGACCAGACTCATGGCCTCCACACAGGAACTCTGTGTTCCACTCTGGAGCTTCTCCATAGAGTTTCCCCTTAAACCCTGAAGGAGAACCACAGCCGAGCTCCCTGCAGACCACCTCAGCATCCTGCAGGTCAAATCCATCTGAACACACTGAGGACCACACCTGGTTCCACTTCACCTGCAGTCTACCTGAACACAGGTGAGTCCCGCCCACCAGCTTCACAGAGTCTGCAGGAGGAGATAGAAGATCAGAAGGTTCAATGTTTGGACAAATTCCATCATTACAACATTCCTGTCGGTGCTGATTCACACTGTAAAAAAATTACAGCATTTCAACAGTTTTTATCTGAACATTTTTGGAATAATTTATTCATATTTTACAGTTTTTCCTGCCGTGACGTTTGATGAAACGCTGATAAACAGTTTTTACCATTTTCTGATATTTTAGATTAAGCAACTAATCGATAAATTAGTTTGTCATTTTTGAATATTATCATTATGTTCATACACATTTTCCCTTGTCTGCTAAATTAAAAATAATATATTATAAATAAAAAACACTGAAAAATATATTAGTTTAGACGCTGACTAAAAAAATAAATAAATTTGTTCAGACAAAAAACTCGAATTTTTACCAAATTCTTGTCAACTTTCCAGATTTTCCATGTTTTGCTAAATTACAGATAATTTCTGCTAAAATCACAGAAAGAAATATTATATTTTTTGTACAGTCTACATTGCCATGTAGACTGTACAAAAAAGAAAAAAAGACCAAATCTGTGAAGTTTTTCAGAAAAATCTGTATTTTTTGCAAGTCATTTTTTCTCTTTAAAAAGTTTCACCATAAAATTTTTACTGTTTAAATGAGCAAAAAATATCTTTATTTTTCTGAAATTTCACACTATTTGAAATAAAAGTATATATTTTAAAGATTGCAAAATAATTTTAAAAGCATGTTCAAATTATGTTGTAAAAAAAAAAAGAAAAAGAAAAATTACAATTTTTTGTAAATAATCTGTAAATAATGTTTATGGCAAATGTATATTCCAAATAGTAATTTATGAATTTATTCCTTTACAGCATTTGACAGTAAAATTTTTATTTCTACTGTATTTAAATGAGTAAAAAAACAAAAATAACATTATTTTGTTGATATTTGTCATTATTATTATTATTATTATTATTATTATTATTATTATTATCATCTATCCATCGCTTAATCCTCACTAGGGTCATGGGGGGGGCTGGAGTCTATCCCAGCTGACTCAGGTGAAGGCAGGGGACACCCTAGACAGGTCACCAGTCTGTCACAGGGCTACATACAAAGACAAACAATCACTCTCACATTCACACCTACGGGCAATTTAGAATGATCAATTAACCTCAGCATATTTTTGGACTGTGGGAGGAAGCCGGAGTACCTGGAGAAAACCCACGCATGCACAGGGAGAACATGCAAACTCCATGCAGAAAGATCCCGGGAAAGCCGGGACGCGAACCAGGGATCTTCTCGCCGCAAGTGCTAACCGCTAAGCTACTGTGCAGCCCCCATCATCATCATCATTATCATTATTATTATTATTATTATTATTAGTGGCTTCTCCTCACCTGAGCAGGTGATCTCCACTCTGACGGGGAGCAGTACTGGAGTTACTTCAGCTCTGGAGTCATATTTGGTGACCACGTCTGTTGGAGGTTCCTGGTCCAGAGTTCTCCTGAGTGAAACCACAGAACCACAGCTGATCCTCCTGCAGACCTGATCTGCTGCTGTCAGGTTCCAGTCCCAGTTCTGGTCCGTCACTGGTTCCCAGTCCGACTGATGCTGCTGCTCCAGTCTGCCAGAACAGGGACTCGGACCTCCGACCAGCCGGACCTCAGCAGGACTCACTAATAGGACAGGAAATGGAGGGTTTCAAAATAAGACTCCCAGGAATTTAACAAAACAATGAAAATCAGTAAAATAGCAGCGATCAACCCTAAAACACAAACTTTTATTTCAAATAATGACAAATATCAGGAAAATAATTACATTTATTGCTAATTTAAATACTGGGCTAGAAGCATAAAATAACTTTAAAAACTGTAAATGTGATGATTTAAGAAGGAAGTTAAACACAGAAGACTTTTAATTTGAAGAAATGTGACATAAAATAGAATAAATGACGAATAAATGAAGAAAAAAGTGAAGTGAGGAGGTTTAATGTTGGAGGACTGATGGTGTCCAGCAGGAGGCGCTGAAGGAGGAGAAGAAGAAGAAGAAGAAGAAAGAGGAGTAGAAAAAGGAGAAGGAAGAGGGAGGAGTAGAAGGAGGAGAAGGAGGAGGAGAAGGGGGCAGAGGAGGAGGAGAAGGAGGAGGAGGCAGAGAAGGAGAAGGAGGAGAAGGAGGAGGAGAAGGAGGAGAAGGCAGAGGAGGAGAAGGAGGAGAAGGAGGAGGAGGAGGAGAAGGAGGAGAAGGCAGAGGAGGAGAAGGAGGAGAAGGAGAAGGAGGAGAAGGAGGAGGAGGAGGAGAAGGAGGAGAAGGCAGAGGAGGAGGAGGAGGAGAAGGAGGAGAAGGAGGAGGAGGCAGAGGAGGAGAAGGAGGAGAAGGAGAAGGAGGAGGAGAAGGAGGAGAAGGCAGAGGAGGAGAAGGAGGAGGAGGAGGAGAAGGAGGAGGAGGAGAAGGAGGAGGAGGAGGAGAAGGAGGACGAGGAGGAGGAGAAGGAGGAGGAGAAGGCGAGAAGGAGGAGGAGGACGAGGAGGAGGACGTGGAGAAGGAGGAGAAGGAGGAGGAGGAAGAGGACGAGGAGGAGGAGGCAGAGGAGGAGGAGAAGGAGGAGGAGTAGGAGGACGAGGAGGAGGAGGATGAGGAGGAGAAGGAGGAGGATGAGGAGAAGAAGGAGGAGGAGGCAGAGGAGGAGGAGAAGGAGGAGGAGAAGGAGGAGGAGAAGGAGGAGGATGAGGAGGACGAGGAGGAGGCAGAGGAGGAGGAGAAGAAGGAGGATGAGGAGGATGAGGAGGAGGCAGAGGAGGAGGAGAAGAAGGAGGATGAGGAGGAGGAGAAGGAGGACGAGGAGGAGGAGGAGAAGGAGGATGAGGAGGAGGACGAGGAGGATGAGGCAGAGGAGGAGGAGAAGGAGGATGAGGAGGAGGAGAAGGAGGACGAGGAGGAGGCAGAGGAGGAGGAGGAGAAGGTAAGAAGGAGGAGGAGGACGAGGAGGAGGAGGAGGAGGAGGAGGATGAGGACGAGGAGGAGAAGGAGGAGGAGAAGGAGGAGAAGGAGGCAGAGGAGGAGGAGAAGGAGGAGGAGAAAGAGGAGAAGGAGGAGGAGAAAAATGAGGATGAGGAGGAGGAGGACGAGGAGGCAGAGGAGGAGGAGAAGAAGGAGGATGAGGAGGAGGAGAAGGAGGAGAAGGAGGATGAGGAGGAGGAGGAGGTGGCGGAGGAGGAGAAGGAGGATGAGGAGGAGGAGGAGGAGAAGGAGGATGAGGAGGAGGATGAGGAGGAGGAGAAGGAGGATGAGGAGGAGAAGGAGGATGAGGAGGAGGACGAGGAGGATGAGGAGGAGGCAGAGGAGGAGGAGGAGAAGGAGGACGAGGAGAAGGAGGACGAGGAGGAGAAGGAGGACGAGGAGGAGGCAGAGGAGAAGGAGGAGGAGGAGAAGGAGGATGAGGAGAAGGAGGATGAGACCGCTGCAACAGTGAAGAGAGACATAAATATTAACTAAGTTCCCTCTGATCCTCTGCAGTGTCTCCAGCATCACTGCAGCCTTCAACTGGCTCCTGCTGCTCACACTACAACTCTGGCTTTGATATTCAAGATTTTTTTCATAGTTTTAAGGATTTTTATAGTTAACAAAATTCAATAGATTCACTCTTATGGACTGTAGTGTCACCAATTAAATTACATACATATTAAAGCATTAAATATTTTTTCATAATTTTCAGGAAATGTTTATAGTTCATAAAACTCAATAATTTCACTCTTACACACTGCAGAAAAAATAAACTCCGTCCAGCCATCAAAGGGGTCCTGTTGATCAGACCTTCAGGTTTTTGACTTCAAGTATCGTCTGTACAGGCCTTAACTTTAAATATCATCAGCGCTTTAACATTATGGTTGAAATGAATCAATGAACGCTGAAACCTTGTCAGAAGGCGTCTTATTGTCTTTGTTCAAGGGGTCAGTGCTGGAGGTGACAGTCTAAACAGTTTAGTTTGGTATACTGCTGTTATCTGATGCTCTCTTTGGTGACGACTCCAGGTTCATTACTGTTCACTGTCATGGATTTGGACCAACAGGAGCACTATGGACCCGTGTATTATATCAAATCTAGTAGCCAGGGGTGGACTGGCCATCTGGCATAGCGGACCTTGTCCCGGTGGGCCGGTGTCTAGTAGGGGCTGCTCCAGTAAACTAGCTGTGAGAATGGAGGCCATACCCGGCAGTCATCGGCAGCGGGAGCCTCGGACAGAGCCTGGGCGGAGCCTCGGACAGAGCCTGGGCGGAGCCGCGATGGGTGCAGATCTTGGTGCTAGTAGTAAATATTCAACCCCCCTCCCTGATTTTTTGCCCCAGTCCACCTCTGATAGAATCACAGACATCAAGAAAAGTGCTGTCAAAGCTAGTTTACTCATTAATCCTTCAACTTCACACACTAAATATTGTACACAACTCGACATGGCAACAAACAACCCACATAAAATCTAATTCAGTCACTAAAACCAGTGGGGATCATTTGAAATGTTGTGATGAGTTTTGATTCAATGAAATTCTCTGAACATCAGTACATTATTAATGTTCCACAATCCACCAAAACAAGGACGTGCACTGTAATCTGTTACAACACAAAGTATCTGAGATATGGAACAACTATTTTATTACTCATAAAAAAAAATAAATCTTGAATATCAAAGCCAGAGTTGTAGTGTGAGCAGCAGTTGTAGGCTGCAGTGATGCTGGAGACACTACAGAGGATCAGAGTGAACTTATTGAACATTTGTCTCTCTTCGCTGTTCTTTTGCAGATGCTCCCTGTTCACTCATAGACACCAATGTTATTTCTGCAGCTACTTCTGATCAAACTGGGCTTGTAGTACATTGTCTACCTTCCAATGACAGGAAAGAGGCATCGTTTATGTTTTCACAGCATTTATCTAATGAGTTATTGATGCTGAAGTCTGAATCTGTGAATATCTTTCCAACTTTACCAAACTGTTTTGTTGTCATAAAATTAGCAGCAAATATATATTTTAACCACTTTTTGTTGTAAGTTGAAAGAAAAATTCAGTTTATCAAGAATTATAGAAACAAGTAAACTGTTATTTTGCTTGTTTTTTTTATTAAATTTATTTTAAAAATCTGTATTTTTGCTGTTTTAGTAATTTATTTGTTTACAGCATGTGGCTATGAAATTACACAATTTTATTTATTTAAATCAGCCAAAAAGAGAGTTATTTTCCAGATATTTTCTGCTATTTCAAAGAAAAAATATACATATTAAAGATTGTAAAACAAAAAAAAAGCATCATATTTTGCTAAATACAGATATTTTAAAAAAAAAGTATTATTATTATTATTATTATTAATAATAATAATAATAATAATAATAATAATAATAATAATAATAATAATAATAATAATAATAATAATAATAATAATAAAACAAATTACAAAAATATTTTAAAATTCTGTATTTTACTCTATTAATAGTTAGATTTTTTTGTAATGTGCAAACATAAATTACATTATTTTTATTGTGTGTAAAAAATACAGGACTAATATTTGAGAAGACAATTGATACATTTTCCTCTGTGTTTTCAATTAAATTCTG
Organism: Amphiprion ocellaris; assembly: GCF_022539595.1. Classification (NCBI taxonomy): domain Eukaryota; kingdom Metazoa; phylum Chordata; class Actinopteri; family Pomacentridae; genus Amphiprion; species Amphiprion ocellaris. The sequence goes on from NC_072772.1 coordinate 35,008,190, forward strand.
AATTTAGTGTTTTTTTCCCTCATAAATTAAGATGTTTCCAGCAGCAAACAAACTGGTGCAGAAAAATTCACCAATATGCAGAAAATTTAGCGTTTAAAAGCTTAAAATTCAAAGTTTCCTTTAAATCCTGCAGTCATGAACAGGACAGAAGTTAAGAAGAGCAAAGTGAGTCTCAGAGTTTGATTTTTATGACCCGTTTACCCGGATAAGATGAAATATTCCATATTCATCGACTCTTTGGGTTTAACATAAATTTATTTGTGTTTTACAGAGAAAAATAATATTAGATTTTTTAAAAATATATATTTTACAACAGAATAAATATTTGAAAGTAACACAGAATGCCTGATTCCAGGGTATTTTAATCAATCTCTATTTGTTTTGTGTGCTTTTCATATATGAAGACATTTTAACAGCAAATAGGTGCAAAAAAGAACAAATTGATGCATAAAAAGGAACCAAAATATATTAAATTTGTTTGATGATGAAATTCCTACAAAATCTGCAGCCATATGTTGTTTTCTCATAAATAAAGACATGTTAACTGTAAATCGGTGCAGAAAATGAACAAATAGATGCAGAAAAATGACCCAGAATACGTGAAATTAACTGTTTGATGCTCAGATTTCCTACCAAAGCTGCAGCCTTGAACACACCAGTGAGGTTTTCATTCTGTATTCTGTGTTCACTTGAGTATTTGTGGTGGATGCATCAGTTCAGAGCTTGGAGAATAAAGTGTAAACGTGTCCGTCAGTAAATAAGGTCCTACCTGAGCTGCAGAAACCCAGAAACAGCATCAGAGCTCTGAGGTCCATGTCGGCGGCTGCAGAATGAACTTATTTCCTTCTTTAACGTCTTTATCAGAGCAGAGTGGGTTCAGCCTCCTGCTGCTGCTTTAAAGAAACATTGTACAGCAAAGATCCTGCAGAAACCAGAAACTAACAAACACTGAAGGCTTTCATTTCATACAAACTGTAACAAAACAACAAAAACAGTGAAATCTTTCAGAAAATGAGGTTAAAAAATATTTTAAAATTATATTAAAAATGATGCAAATATCTGTAAAATAATTATTTTCATGAACTATGATTTATAAAAATAAATATTGTATGTAATTTAAAAATAAAATAAAATCCGTGAAGTAATTTGGATTTTGCCATTTTTAAATAATATTTTTCTCTCCTAAGTGTTGACAAATATCTGTAAAATATGTATTTTACTTATTTTTTAAATTTATTTATCTTTAAAATGTTCATCTGTTTATTTTTAATTTATCTAAAATTATTGTTCATAGAAGTACAGATTTTTGTCCACTTTTTTAAAAAAAACTGCAAATATGTAAATTCATATTTTTATTCAATCATTTTTTGTAGTGTGTAGAACATTTATTACATGACAGTTTTTAAATCTTTTTTAAAGTCAACATGCACAAATTTTTTCTGTGATTTTATTAAATATTATATGTAATTTCAAAAATGCAGATTTTTTTTGCCATTTTGAAATCATAAATTTTTTTATCCCTCAAACACTGAAAATATCTGTAAAATATCGTTTTCTGATTTATATATAGTAAAAAAATGTGTAATATCCAGGTAAAATTATTGTTAAAATTATAAAATAAAATTAAAAATTAATATATTAGTGTAAATTAATATTCATATTCAATCATTTTAATCTATTATCTGTAATTTAACAAAGCAGAGAAATTCTGTAAAATTGTATTTTAAATAATTATCTACCATATAGCGAATATACATTAATTGCAATTTAAAAAATAATTTTAAAAAATTTCAAATATAAAAATAAAAAGACAAAATTACAAAAAATAAATAAAACCCTTGATGTGGACATTATTTGCAGCTTTTTTCTGTCACAGTCAACTTGTAAGTCAATATTTTTATTCTATTATTTTCGGAACATTATCTTTATTTTTACAAAATCAGTAAAACACCAGTTTAAAGAATTATTTCTGGTGAACCAAGTATATCAAATTATTGCAGGTATCTGTAAAATGATGACGTTTCGTTTGCTGATTTAAATCCAGTAAAATAGTGTGATTTCATAGTGAAATGTTGCATTCTTTGCTGTCATTTTACGATTTTTAGATCTAAATGATCAAAACAGGGAACATTGTAAAATAACACTACAAAATGCAGCTGAAACTGTTAAAAACCTACATTTTGTGCAGTGTTTATAGACAGTAAAGCTTCAGCTTTCCTCAGTGCTGCAGCAGAGCTAAAAGCTGAGAAGAGGAAACCATCTTATCCTGTAGAATTTCCTGAAAACACAGATCAGAAATGCAGATTAAAACACGACAGTCAGCTGAAATATGAAACATTTGGTCCAGACACCTAAACATGACTGCAAATTTGTTAACTATTAAAATAATAAATTAATTGATTTGAGCATTTTTAAATAATAAAAAGTCTAAATTCTTTGATTGCAGCTTCTTAAATGTGAATATTTTCTGCTTTCTTTCCTCCTCTGTGACACTAAACTCAACATCTTTAGACAAAAGACACTTTTGTCATCTTGGACTTCAGGAAATTCAGATTTATCACCATTTTCAGATATTTTATAAACCAAACAGCTGACTGATGAAGCCTCACACACAAAATGACTAAAACAAGACACAGAACAACAGAAAGATGGCCACCAGCTCAGTCCTCTGTTTGTTTGTCAGTGTGCTCTGAATTTCTTCACTTCTTACTGTTTTACGAAGTCTCCAAATTTAAACTAACAGTCAGTCAATGAAGGTTTGCTTTTACAACCAACAACTGCATACTTGGCTGCTCCTACAGACTTTAAAATCTACAATGAAGAACAGTGGCGTGCACAGACATGTTGGAGGGCAGGTGCTCAGTGGGAAAAAAGGGCACCTTGTGTGGCGTGTAGAACTACTGGCTGCCTTAATATAACAGTGTGAGATTTGAAGAATTTTTAAAAAAAAATCAGGAACACATTTTCTGTAATGGTATTTATTTTAACATCTTAATAATAACACATAAAGGGTCAATAAAAGTCAGAGTTTTAATAATAGCCTATCAATGTAAATACAAAATTACTGCAAGTGTTGTAGCGTAGAAGTAACTCATGGTTAGTACAAAATAATATATTTTGCTAATACAGCCTATTGCCTGATTTAGTTCCATCAAATCACTTTGTTGACAAAATAAATCAGGAACAGCTTTTAAGATATCTCAATAAAATTAGAGGAAAAGGCCCTAAACATGACTCTGATGTTGACTCTGACCTTTCTTCTTCATGATCTGTCTCGTCATCCTCCTTAGATGTTTATTTAATCCAGGAGAGCAGAGAGCTGCTTCCCTGCTGTAGATCCCTTTCTTTGTCTCTCTTGATCCTTTCCCTTCTGGGCATGCTGCAATTGGTAAATTAAAAGAGATCAACAATATCAAGACTGATTCCTGCCATTAGGCTACAACAGAAAACTACTTTTTCTGTTTGTCATTTAGCAAATAAGTCACAGCAAGTGTTGCCTCTACCTGATGTAGGCTAGTAATAAACCTACACAAACTAAATATTCAGCTCTAGTATACTGATCATATGCTGTACCAGTTCACCAAATAACATTGGTCGTGAGGTCATCGTCGTCACGTTATGTCGATTGATTGATTATTATTATGGGTAGTTCAGCTTGTTAAGCAGACAGGCAGTTGGCTAATTTAGGCACAGTTGTTTAACGCTGCATGAGACAGGCTACTTCACAACAGAGACAAATAAATGCACCGTGTGGCAACTGAGGTTGATGAACAAAACACTGGATTCATTTCCGTGTTCCCTGGTTGGTGGCTACAGTCTGTATGAGCTGTGCAGCTGCTGCCACATGCGTGTCCGCTACCCGTGTTCACGTTACGAGATGGGGCGGGGCGAGTCGTGGTGCGGCACGGGTCCTGTGTGTGTTTAATGTTTAAATTTTTTTTAAAAGTTGAGACGCGGAGGGTACCTGCTTGATACTGAGGGCAAGGGGCAGGTGCTCTAGCGCCACCTGGTGTCCATCTGGGAACGCCACTGATGAAGAAAGAATTCTGTTTCTGAAAATAAACCTCCTGCTCTTTGCTGGTCTACCTGCTAGCAGAGCTATCAAACTAGCCTCAGTCAGGACCTCTCCTAGCTTTAGCCTAGACCTCTTCTAGCTTTAGCCGGGACCTCTTCTAGCTTTAGCCTGGACCTCTTCTAGCTTTAGCCTGGACCTCTTCTAGCTTTAGCCTGGACCTCTTCTAGCTTTAGTCTGGACCTCTCCTTGCTTTAGCCTGGACCTCTCCTTGCTTTAGCCTGGACCTCTGCTAGTTTTAGCCTGGACATCTTCCAGCTTTAGTCTGGACCTCTCCTTGCTTTAGCCTGGACCTCTCCTTGCTTTAGCCTGGACCTCTGCTAGCTTTAGCCTGGACCTCTGCTAGCTTTAGCCTGGACCTCTTCTAGCTTTAGTCTGGACCTCTCCTTGCTTTAGCCTGGACCTCTCCTTGCTTTAGCCTGGACCTCTGCTAGCTTTAGCCTGGACCTCTTCCAGCTTTAGCCTGGACCTCTTCCAGCTTTAGCCTGGACCTCTTCTAACTTTAGTCTGGACCTCTGCTAGCTTTAGTCTGGACCTCTGCTAGCTTTAGCCTAGACCTCTTCTAGCTTTAGCCTGGACCTCTTCTAGCTTTAGCCTGGACCTCTTCTAGCTTTAGCCTGGACCTCTTCTAGCTTTAGTCTGGACCTCTGCTAGCTTTAGCCTGGACCTCTGCTAGCTTTAGCCTGGACCTCTCCTTGCTTTAGCCTGGACCTCTGCTAGCTTTAGCCTGGACCTCTTCCAGCTTTAGCCTGGACCTCTGCTAGCTTTAGCCTGGACCTCTTCCAGCTTTAGCCTGGACCTCTTCTAGCTTTAGTCTGGACCTCTGCTAGCTTTAGCCTGGACCTCTCCTTGCTTTAGCCTGGACCTCTGCTAGCTTTAGTCTGGACCTCTGCTAGCTTTAGCCTGGACCTCTGTTAGCTTCAGCCTGGACCTCTGTTAGCTTCAGCCCTAACCCAGATGTTGTTGCTGTTTCAGAGTCATGACTGGAGCACCACCAGCTCAGTATTGTTAATGAGAACCAGTTCTCAACTAACTTACCTGGTAAAAAAAAAAAAAAAAAAAAAAAGGTTACATAAATAAAGAGTCTGGACCTCTGCTAGCTTTACAACGAAAACAAGATACAAAACAACAAAAAACGAGACACAAAATGACCAAAACAAAATCTAAAATGGCAGACACGAGACACAAAACAACAGAGACAACACAGAGAACAACAAACAAGACCCAAAATGATGAAAACAAGACATAAAACCACAGAAAACAACAATATCAAGACATAAAACAACAGAAATGTCCTGGTTTTCCAGCTGCTGCAGTCTGGACCTCTGCTGAAGATGGTGCTTCTTCTCATTACCTTGCTTTTCTTTTTATCTGTCTTGAATCTTGGGTACCTTACTATCTCAAGACCTTCCCCCTCTCACGATGAACTACTCATGCCTTCTATTTGCTATGGCAGTACATTAAACTTCAGTTTACCAACCAGGGACATCCTGTCTTTCTTCCTGCTGAGGCCTCTTGCCAGGTCATCACAGTAAATGAGACATTGTGCTCAACTGATCCTACTGGGTAGAATAAAGAATTAATAATACAAGAAACGAGACACAAAACAATGAAAACACGACACAAAATGACAAACGACACAAAAACAACACAAAACAACAGAAACAAGACACAGAACAACAAACACACGACACAAAATGACCAAAACAAGACAAAAACAACAGAAACGAGACACAGAACAACAAAAATGAGACACAAAATGACCAAAACAAGACAGAAAACCACAGAAAACAAAATCAAGACATAAAACAACAAAAATGAGAAACAAAACAACAGATATACAACACAAAATGACACAAAACAACAAAAACAAGACACAAAATGACCAAAACAAGGCACAAAACTACAAAAATGACACCAAACAGAAACAGGATAAACAAACTACAGAAAAGAGACACAGAACAACAGAAACGAGACACAAACGACAGTAAGGAGATGCAAAATGTTAAAGATGAGAAGAAAAACAAACCCAAACTGTCTGCTTGAGCTTGTAGAGTCTTTAAAAGTAGAAATAGTTGAATATCTTTAGACAACATTTGATGTTCCAGTGTTGGTAAAACTTGTTAGAAACATGTTGATTCCAGGTTTTTAGATTCTAGGAACACAAATAATCAATAATATTCAACTTTATTGTTTTGTTTTCTGTCCTCCAGCTCCTTTAACTCCTGGATGAATAAAACCTGCAGCTGGTTGAAGACGCAAACAGGAAATGAAACTCGTGATCAGATTTGTGTGGAGATGCTGATCTGAGTGTTGAGCAACGTTACTAACTGCTGGTGGTTTTATTAAACCTTAAGGCTTCCAGCTAAGAGAACATGGAAACTGATGCTGTTAGATAAATGTGGAGGTTTGATCCTGTTTGAACCAGAATCTGTTGATAAAGGCGACAAACACACAACATAGAGGAACCAGATGACGACAATGAGACACAAAACAACTAAAACAAGACACAAAATTAAACAAACGAAACATAAAATTATCAAAATAAAACACAAAACAAGAGAAGTGACACACATGACATTTCTCTGTGTGTGTCTGCATGTGTACATATGAATGTGTCCTTGTGTGTGTGTGTGTGTCTTTGTATGTGGGAATCTGTGTGTGTTTGTGTGTATATGTATGTAAGTGTGTGTGTCATTGTGTATGTATGTATGTATGAATACAGTCATGGTAAAAATGATTAGACCACCCTTACCTTGTTTTCTTCAGTTTCTTGTTCATTTTAATGCCTGTTACAACTAAAGGTACATTTGTTTGGACAAACAAAATATAACATAACAAAAACAGTTCATAAGAGTTTAATTTCAGAGCTGATATCAGATTTTTCCACGGTTTTCTTAATAACCAAAATCACTTCAGTTCTTCCATCAGTATCTATGGCATTGTTCTGCCAAAAACAGCTTTTAGGATGCCATGTTTTCTTTTCTGTCTGTTTTAGTCCCATGATCCACACAGGAGTTAGTACTGATTCATAACCATTGTTTCTGATGACTGCATCCATGCGTCTTGGATGTTCTCCACCAGCTTCTGACATTGTTCTGCTGTCACAGCAGCCTATTCCTGTTGCACTAATTCTAACTAATCTGCTTTGTTTTTAGGCTTGTAGTTCTCCATTTTGCGTTTGATGATTTTCCACAGGTTTTCAGTTGGATTTACATCTGGTGATTGAGCAGCCATGGCATGGTTCCAATGTTCTGGTTCTCCATCCAGTCATTGGAGGCAGGAAAGAGTTTTCCTGCTGATGGAAGAAGACTGTTTTCTAGAGTAACCCCAAACATGACCTGGTTCATTCACCCTGTTCCACCCATACTGAAACTACCCCAGATGGTCACTGATCCACCCCCACGTTCTACTGTAGGGGCAGACAGTCTGGTTTGTAGCTTCTCCAGGCTTCTTCCTAACCAGTAAGTTGGCTGAAGTGGACATCAACTGAAAACTGGATTCATCCCTGTAGAGAACTTCAGCCCAGTCATCAACAGTCCAATCCTTGTGATCCCAGCAAAGAGTAACCAGCTTTCCTCTGCCTTTCCTTGATGAAGGGCTTCTTCCTGCCCTGTGTGACTTCAGACCAGCTTCAAAAAGTTGCTTTCCAACTCTCCTTGCTGAACAAATCCCATTTCTCCACAGTGTCTGCTCATTTTTAAGGTCCCTGGATGTCTGATGACGATTCCTGACACAGGAACGGATGAGTGACGATCATCTGGGGGGTAGAAAGACGTTTCCTGACCAGCTAGCAGTTTGGTAGAACCATGTTAGGCTTGTATTTTCTTGGTGTAATGAACAACTGTCTTGGAGATCCTTCAGTTTTTTCGCTACCTGTCTCTCACTCATGATGGTTGCCTTTGTGGCTTCACATAATTCTTTAGTTTTAGACGTTATGTGAGAGCTGACAACTTCTTGAGTGCTACAGCTTGAATGTCAGCAGGAAACCATTCTAGGACTTTACATGTGCTGCTGATGACATGAAATGTCCTCTTATAGACCCTGGGATACAATGAAGCTGAAGCAGGTCAAACAGGACATAAAGTGTGATGGAATCAGCTGCATTTTCAGGTAATATATCTTTAGTTGTACCACGCATTAAAATGAACAAGACATTGAAGAAAACAAGGGTGGTCTAGTAGGTTTTTCCATGACTGCACATGCGTGTGTTTGTATATATGCTTGCGTGTGTCTTTGTGTATTTATGAATGAGTCTTTGTGAATGTATGTGTGTATTTGTGTTTTTATGTGTATTTATGCATTTGTGTGTGTCTATGTGTATAAATCTATCTTGTGTTATTTTGAACTGTAAGAGTTGAAATAATCTAAATAAATCTGCTCATCATTATTATTATATGTTTGGTTCTTTAAAACTATCAACCAATCAGCTCTCAACTATTAAATTCATCATTTATTATTTTCATCATCTATTGATCAATTTAAGACCAAATTCTGTGGTTGCAGCTTTCTAAATTTCACAAACTTGCTGAAATAAATTTGTGTTTCCACACATTTCAGAGGAGATGAAACTGACGTAGTCCTCACTGACCAGCTGGATCCACTATGAATGTTTGTTTTTCTGATTTAAACATCATTATTCTCCACTGTCTGAATCAGTCCTGAAGTAAACTGAAGAAACATCTTAGTTTGTGAAGTTTGTAATTTGCACAAGATCATTTTTGATACTGTTGTCTGTTAGCATCTCAAAAAGTTTATCTTCAGTGTTAGTCCTGCTGCTTTCCAGATGGCAACAGGGAGGAAAATCAGTGTTTCTGGAATTAATTTACATTAATGAATATATCGAAACATTAATAAAATGTCCCCCAAAATTAATAAAATGCTCAAAAATGCTGATAAATGCCCTAAAAAATAATTCAGATGTCTGAAAATATTAACGAAACATCGAAAAAACATTAATGAAATGTCCAAAAAATATTTAGAAAATGCCTCAAAATACTGAGAAATGTCCTAAAAAATATTCAGATGTCTGAAAAACATGAATAAAATATCTAAATACTAACAAAATGTCAGAAAATGCCCCAAAATATTCTTAAATGGTCCAACAACATCAATGGAATGTCAGACAATTATTTAGATGTCTGAAAATATAAATAAAATACCAAAAATATTAATAAAATGTCCAAAAATATTTAGAAAATGCCCCAAAATGTTGACAACTGTTCTAAAACTTATTCAGATGTGTGAAAAATAATAACAAATTATTAGAAAAAAAATGCCCCAAAATATTATTAAATGGTCCAACAATATCAATGGAATGTCAGAAAATTATTTCAATGTCTGAAAATATTAATAAAATATCAAAACAAATCATAAAATGTCTCCAAAAATTAATAAAATGCCCCACAATGCTGATAAATGTACTTAAAAATTATTCAGATGTCTGAAAATACCAATAAAATGACACTTACTGAAGGCACTGATTGAACTGATTGAATTTAAATAGAAAATAAAGAAAATAAGTCTTTTCTGACTGCCCTATCAGCTACAAAATGAAAATAATCACGTTATTTTAATGCATTATTAACATTTCAGTCACAATAAAGGGACTACAGACACTTTTTGACAGGTGGGAACTACATTAGTTGAGATAAATTGTTCTTTAAAGTTATTTTAACCAGTAAAAATAAATTAACTGTAATTTACAGCACAGAGAAGGCAGAATAATACAGAAACATAAAAGTATTAGTAAAAGAAATCATTCCGTGCTGTTTTTATTTGTTTGTTTCAGATAAAAGCAGCTGTAGATGGAAAATAAGCAGAGGATCACTTTTTGGCAGGAAACCGGTCTGTTCCTCACTTTCTCATTTGCTCAGTTTCCATTAACTTTCTCCTTAAACATCAAATCAGAGGCTAATTTAAGCATTAATTAATAATTCTACCAAACTGCAAATGAATATTACTGAACATTATGTGAACTTATGTGTTGAATATTTACGCTAAGAGAGAAACTTACCGATCAGCAGGAGTTCAGGCGGTCGAAGTGAAGTAAAATCCGGTTTATTCCAGTTTATTCCGGTCTAAGTCTCCGAATATTTGTCCGTGTAGTTTCTCCGAATATTTCCTCATTTCGGTCGATAACTCCGCCGGTACCGGTTCTAAACGCGTTCTGACACGTTACAGTTCGTTCTGTCACCTTAAAATTCAAATATTCCAGTTGATAAACATCAAAAATCCAAAAGTTTGTCCAACGGAGAAGTTCGTTCGGCAAACCGCTGCCATTTCGGCTCCTCTACCGGAAAGGTGCCATCTTTTGCTGGTGACGTCATCCGAATCCGGAGTCTGCGCAGTAGTAATCAGGAAGTAAAGCCGCAGTATCGACGCTGATTCTAACTCGTCTTTAGTTTATTTTACTCTTTATTAATAGTTGATAGGTTTTATTTTATTAGTTCAAACATTTAAATCCTTCATTTTCTTAAAGACATTTTAACATCTTGTCTAACAGAAAACAAGAAAAACAAAGAAAGAAAATGAGAGAAAGAAAGAAGGACGTCTGTATAAACACACTATTGAAATAATTTTATATTTTTGTTATTCTGCAATCAGAAAATGATGAGAAATGTCATCAAATAAGAATTACAGCTTGTCAAACCAACATTCAGACACCTCAATAATAACTGCTCAGAAAATGAATAAATCCAGTTGAAAGATATTTATGACCACTAGGTAGTGACATAAATGAGTTTTTACACCTTAATATTCTGAATATTCCAGCAACACTCAGTTAATTGTTAAATGTCAGAAACAGAATAATCACAGATACTCATTTATTTTTTTTACATCATATCAACAACGTATTACTATCATAACACTGTGGACTGCTTATGATCGGATTGTTTCCACGTTAAAATATTTGGTGATTCTTTCAGGTCTATTAGTAAAAAATAGATCTATTTGTTAAAAAGTGTCAGTTACTCTTCATGATGTGTCCAAACAACATCTAAATAATCACAAATTATGAGGAAATAAGTAAAAATGATTTAAAAGAAAGAAAAAGTGGTGAAATTTTTTAGATTTTTACATCAAATGAGTAATGATCACCAAAATAGTAAACCTATTTGTAGAAACATCTTTCTCTCACAGTTCTGTCAAATGTATTTGTGAATAATAATAATGGCTTCTTGTGTCTTCTGGGAAATGAAAATCAGCTCAAATGTGTATTTAGTCCTTAAATAAAGGTCCTCAGAGTTCTGGATTCATGCTGCTGCTTTTGTGTCCTTTAACTTTGAGCTTTTAATCGTTTCACCTTCGGCTCCAAACTCCTCGTTTGTGGATTTTATTAACTGAACAGAAGGAAACTAAAATGTGAGCTTTGATGTGGAGCTGCTGTAATTAAAGAGTTTGACCACATGAGGGCGACATTTAGTCATTAAAGCATCAGGAATCAATACTTGCCTGCTGATCAATGATTCCCATCCATCCGTCCACATTCAAAGCTCAGGATCATAAAGTCTGTGGAAACGGGATGATGAAGTGTTTGGCTGAGAGAGAGAAGACAGCGGCGGGTAACGCAGTAAAGTTTGGATGCATTTCAGTTCCATGGATAAAACAAAGTCAGAGAGTCGAGGACGAAAGGTTCACATCTCATATGGAGGCTCTACAAAGAACCTGTACAGGAACATTAGAACTGTTCATCCATCAGCTGGAAGAACAAAGAGCAGCAGGTGAAGCTGCTACTGATCAGAGTGTTGGTTTGTTTGCCTACAGCCTCATCTAGTAACCATGACAACCACCTGGACCTACCACCAGAGTCTAGGAGACAGTTTGTCTAAAAGTTAGTTCAAGTGAGCATCAGAGGAAACACCACATCCTGATTTTCACTCTCAACATTTGACTGGAAAAAGATGCAAACACAACATTTGGCTCCTGGAATAATCACAACTTCCATCTTTGAAGAGGAACAAGTTTACAAGGAATCATTTAGAAGGATTTGACAAAGAAACACATTTAATCCATGAATGTGGAAACATGTTTCTGAAGGACAGAGTCATGGAGAGACTCAACTATCTGTTCAACACTGTTTCTCTACCAGGAGGAGACTCTGGAGACTCAACTCAGCACAGAAACACTGAGGAACCAGACGTCCACCAGACCCTAAATCCAGGATAGAGAGGTTGAGTGAATGTGGTGTTGAAGGTGTGGAGGTGGATCAGAGAGTCAGAGGAGACTCTGTAGAAGGACAGAGTTCCAGAAGGAATGTCCACATAAACTGAAACTCTCTTAGAGACTGAGGAGGACCTGATGGATGTTTTTCTCTTGTTGTGAATGACAGAGTAACCATCACGATCAGAGCAGAACAGACTCCAGGACTGATCATTATGTCCAAACCAACAGTCATCACTGAGTCCTTTCCTTCCGATTCCTCTGTAACTCACTGATATATCAACCCCTCCTCTCCATTCAACCTCCCAGTAACAGCGACCAGTCAGACCAGTTGTACACAGCAGCTGAGGAAACCATTCAAACCTGTCTGGATGATCAGGATACGACTGATCCTCCTCCACAAATGTCACCTTCCTGTTGTTGTCAGACAGTTTGATTTTTCTGCTTACTGTGTTTGTGTCGACTGTGAGTTGACAGGAATCTGATGGAGAGAACAAACACAACACAGCTGCAGTTATTGATGGATCATGTGATCAGTATTAAACCTTTGATGATGGCCTCAGGCCTTGTCCACACGTAGCCGGGTATCTCACAAAACGAAGATATTTTTCTACGATTCGGCCTATCATCCACACGAAAACGCAGATTTACATAATCAAAAACGATTCTTTTTAAAAACTCCGACCAAAGTGAAGATTTGCGAATTCTCCGTTTTATGCGTCTGCATGTGGACATCAGTAACCGGGGTTTTGTGTTTCGAAACGTCACCGCCTGCGACAAAATATGTTCTTACGTCACATACGCGACCTGTGTTTACATTCGGTAACAGTATGGATGCTCTCACAAGGTTTTGGCCGCTGTTTCTTGTACAGGCGCTTTTTACTTGCTTGTTTTAACAAGCCCAGATACTGCTCCACATTCAACAACACAGGCGAAGGGCGACGTTAAGGACGGTTATTCTTACTCTGATTGGATAGGATTTGGGGAACTACTGCCACCTAAAGGTCCGGCATGCTTATGAATGTGCTGAAAAACGCACTTATGCGGTTAGGTGTGGATGAAGTTTTTTTTCTAAAAACGAGGTGGTGTGTACGTACGTTTTTTTCTAGACGGAGGGGGCAGGATATGCGGTTTTACAAAAACCCTGCTACGTGTGGACAAGGCCTCAGAGATGTGACACTTTGAAGATGCTTGAATGTGCTGCTTTGTTTCCATCAGTCCATTAAAACACACTTACACTTCCTCAGACCTGGTGTCAACCATCGGACTCCAGCAGGCGTCACCCTGAAAGGAGGAGGACGGTCAGAGCAGCAGCGACTCTTTCAGCAGCACACATGGACGTTACATGGTTCTCACACTGTTCCACTGATAAAGGACCAGTCCAACATGGAGACACAGACACCTGAATGCAGCATCTCTAAAGTCCTGTCCTGTGCTTGTCAAATTCCAATTCAGTTTGTACTCGAGTTGCCACCCGTCCCTTAAAATACGGAATCGTCCTTTATTTGACAGTGAATTGCTGCGTCCCGTATTGGATCAATACGGGACGCAAACTGTTAGGTATTTTCATACATGTCCCATACACGTCTGTCACACACTCATCAAAATATGTATAATGAATAAAACAACACACAGGAAACATTAAGGGCAGCCAATTTCATCTTAGTAGGACCTCTGTAGTGAGGACCCAACATGAGCAGTGTTGCCAACTTAGCAACTTTCTTGCAAAATCTGTCGACTTTACAAATCCTTCTGGTGACTTTCTTTGTCAAAAGCAACTAGCGACAAATCTAGCTACTTTTTCTGGTGTTTAAGAGACTCTAACATGCATGCTCGTATCGTTCTGAAGGTACTGTCCTCAACGAGCAGCAGGTGGTGCTGTGAGCTCCTTCCCGTCCCAAAGCATTCACAGGCGGTCAGTCTAGTAACCCGCAGCATCCCACTGTCAGATTAGAGGAGACCCACATCGCTCTGTGTCCAGACGGCAGATGAATCACGCATGTGCAAAGTCGCTGCAGATCCCGTCCTGGCTTACAGAGTGGGATATAGATGAAAAGGTTTCTTTACTGTCATACTAAAATACATCACTGCATTCGACTCACACAGCCTCTAGTTCAAAAACTGCTTCCATTCATTGTGCTAAACTATGCAAACAGTTTCTCCTTCCCATCAGTCATGGTGCGTAGCTGAGTGAACAGTGTTCTCCCGCTTCCACTCTTTGTGTTAAGCTAGGCTGATAGTTTCCTGAGAGTGTCTGTCTGTCTGTACCTGAGAGTGTCTGTCTGTACCTGAGAGTGTCTGTCTGTCTGTACCTGAGAGTCTGTCTGTCTGTACCTGAAAGTCTGTCTGTCTGTACCTGAGTGTCTGTCTGTCTGTACCTGAGAGTGTCTGTCTGTCTGTACCTGAGAGTGTCTGTCTGTCTGTACCTGAGAGTGTCTGTCTGTACCTGAGAGTGTCTGTCTGTACCTGAAAGTCTGTCTGTCTGTACCTGAGTGTCTGTCTGTACCTGAGAGTGTCTGTCTGTCTGTACCTGAGTGTCTGTCTGTACCTGAGAGTGTCTGTCTGTCTGTACCTGAGAGTGTCTGTCTGTACCTGAGAGTCTGTCTGTCTGTACCTGAGTGTCTGTCTGTCTGTACCTGAGAGTGTCTGTCTGTCTGTACCTGAGAGTGTCTGTCTGTCTGTACCTGAGAGTCTGTCTGTCTGTACCTGAGTGTCTGTCTGTCTGTACCTGATAGTGTCTGTCTGTCTGTACCTGAGAGTGTCTGTCTGTCTGTACCTGAGAGTGTCTGTCTGTACCTGAGAGTGTCTGTCTGTACCTGAAAGTCTGTCTGTCTGTACCTGATAGTGTCTGTCTGTCTGTACCTGAGAGTGTCTGTCTGTCTGTACCTGAGAGTGTCTGTCTGTCTGTACCTGAGAGTGTCTGTCTGTACCTGAGAGTGTCTGTCTGTACCTGAGAGTGTCTGTCTGTCTGTACCTGAGAGTGTCTGTCTGTCTGTACCTGAGAGTGTCTGTCTGTCTGTACCTGAGAGTGTCTGTCTGTCTGTACCTGAGAGTGTCTGTCTGTCTGTACCTGAGAGTGTCTGTCTGTCTGTACCTGAGAGTCTGTCTGTCTGTACCTGAGAGTTTCCAGTCTACAGTGTGGATCCTCCAGTTTGTCCAACAGCATCTTCTCTCCTGAGTCTCCTGGATGGTTGTAGCTCAGGTCCAGCTCTCTCAGATTTGAGGTCTTAAAGCTCAGAGCTGAGGCCAGAGAAGCACAACCTTCCTCTGTGACCAGACAGCCTGACAGCCTGCACACACAAAACAACACAAACCCGATGGACAACACTTGGATGGATGTTTCTCACTCTCTCTTTTCTTCTTTGTCTTTCAGCTATATTTTGCTGCAGATTTGATGCATCTGAAGCAAATCAAGAATCAATCTTACATTTTCTTTTGGTTTTAAAGTGTGAATCCTGACCTGAGAGCTTCCAGTTTACAGTGTGGACTCTCCAGTCCAGCAGAAAGACTCTCCACTCCTGAATCCTGCAGGTTGTTGTTAGTCAGGTCCAGCTCTGTCACCCTGGAGGACTGGGAGCTGAGGACTGAGGACAGAGCTCCACAGCTTCTCTCTGACAGATTACAGTTACTCAGTCTGAGGAGACAACAAGGAAACAGTTGATGAGTTACTGGTTTTGTTTCTCCAGAAAAGAACCATCCCATTATGTTTGGACTTACAGCACTTTGTTGGAGGCTTTGACCACTGGCAGCAGCCTCAGAAGAGCCTCCTCTGAAGCAGAGTATTTCTTCAGGTCAAACACGTCCAGATGTTCTTCTGATGACAGTAAGATGAAGCCCAGAGCTGACCACTGAGCAGGAGACAGTTTATCTGTGGACAGACGTCCTGATCTAAGGCACCATTGTATCTCCTCCACTAGAGAAACATCCTTCAGTTCATTCAGACAATGGAACAGATTGATGTTTCTCTCTGCAGACACATTCTCACTGATCTTCTCCTTTATGTACTCCACTGTTCTCTGATTGGTCTGTGAACTACTTCCTGTCTGTGTCAGCAGGCCTCGGAGGAGATTCTGATTGGTCGGCAGTGACAGACCCAGGAGGAAGCGCAGGAACAAGTCCAGGTGTCCGTTTGGACTCTGTAAGGCCTCGTCCACAGCTCTCTGGTGGAGATGTTTTAGTTCAGGTTCCCTTTGAAATACTCTCCGCTTCTTGGAGGCAGTTTGTTGTTCTTCCAGCAGGTTGATTCCAGAGGTGATGAAGGTCTGATGGACATGAAGAGCAGCCAGAAACTCCTGAACGCTCAGATGGACGAAGCAGAACACCTTGTCCTGGTACAGTCCTCTCTCCTCTTTAAAGATCTGTGTCAACACTCCTGAGTACACTGAGGCTGCTTCCACATCGATGCCACACTCTGTCAGGTCGGACTCATAGAAGATCAGGTTTCCTCTCTGCAGCTGATTAAAAGCCAGTTTTCCCAGAGACTCAATCATCCTCCTGCTGTCTGGACTCCAGTGTGGATCTGTCTCAGCTCCTCCATCATACTTGACCTTCTTGACTTTGGCCTGAACCACCAGGTGGTGAATGAACATCTCAGTCAGGGTTCTGGGCAGATCTCCTCCCTCTCTGGTTCTCAGCAGCTCCTCCAGAACTGTAGCAGTGATCCAGCAGAACACTGGGATGTGGCACATGATGTGGAGGCTTCGTGACCTCTTCATGTGGGAGATGATGCTGCTGGCCTGCTCCTCATCTCTGGATCTCTTCCTGAAGTACTCCTCCTTCTGTGGGTCGGTGAACCCTCTGACCTCCGTCACCATGTCCACACAGTCAGGAGGGATCTGATTGGCTGCTGCAGGTCGTGTGGTTATCCAGAGGCGAGCAGAAGGAAGCAGCTTCCCCCTGATCAGGTTTGTCAGCAGCACATCCACTGAGGTGGACTCTGTAACATCAGTCAGGACCTCATTGTTGTGGAAGTCCAGAGGAAGGCGACACTCATCCAGACCGTCAAAGACCAACACAACCTGGAAGTCTTCAAACTTGCACATTCCTGCTGCTTTGGTTTCACTGAAGAAGTGATGAACAAGTTCCATCAAGCTGAACTTTCTCTCTTTCACCACATTCAGTTCTCTGAAAGTCAATGGAAACATGAAGTGGATGTCCTGGTTGCTTTTGTCTTCAGCCCAGTCCAGAGTCAACTTCTGTGTTAACACTGTTTTCCCGATGCCAGCCACTCCCTTTGTCATCACTGTTCTGATTGGTCCATCTCTTCCAGGTGAGCCTTTAAAGATGTCTTCTGCTCTGATGGTTGTTTCTGCTCTGTCTGCTTTCCTGGATGCTGCTTCAATCTGTCTGACCTCATGTTCATCATTGACCTCTGCAGTCCCTCCCTCTGTGATGTACAGCTCTGTGTAGATCTCATTCAGGAGGGTCGACTGTCCTGCTTTAGCGATGCCCTCAAACACTCTCTGGAACTTCTTCTTCAGACCACGTTTAAGTTCACGTTCACAAACTCCAGCAGCAAGTTCTGAATGAAAACACAAGAAAGAAAGAGTGAAGTAGAAGTAACCTGGATATTAAAGCACCAAAGTAGCAATAAAGTGAAGGTGACAGTTTGTCCCCTAAAGACTGATTGTGTGAAGATATTCTGGGACTTTAGAAAATGTTCTGTTGATCAGCAGCTTCAGTCTTTCCACAAATCCTCTTACTGCTCTGCAGACAGTCAGCCAGCTTCTCCTGCTTCATCCTCCTCAGGAACAACACTGTGATCTGCTGAAACATCTCTCTGCTGCTCCTCTGCTCTTCATCATCACCCTCCAACTCCTCCTCGTCCTCCCTCTGACTCTCTGACCATTCTGGGTAATCTGGACTTACAACCTTCTGCATCTTCTTCAGCTCCTTCTTCACAAAAGTCACCATGTTGTCCTCCAGCAGCTGGAACGGAGAAATGTGTCAATGAGTCCATCAGAGTCAAATCATGGAGCCAAACATCTGATCCATGTTGGACACACTGACAGTCCACTGGTCTACAAAGGGCAGCATGGAGACGCCTGAACACAACAGATGGAGAACAACTTGTTGTCCATGAACTCACCATGAATATGGAGTCCAGGTGATGCTGCTGGACAGACTGAGCTCTGGGAACCTCTGAGTTCTGCTGGTCCACTCTGTGGATCAACATCAACAGTTAACTCTCACTTTATCACACAGAGACAAACACAAGCTGAAGGTCCATGATGTTCATTAGAGATTCCAACATTACTCTGTTTTCCACTGCAGGAACTTTCCGTTCATTCTGGCTCATCATCAATCTTTGTTCTGACCACAGGAACCATCCCTGTAGAACCTCTTTCAGGACTGTTTCTAGGACTTCAAAGTTCCTACTCCAGGGTTGGAACTTCTGAGAGAACCTGGAAAACTGCTCTGTAGGTCTTGATGCTGACTGATTAAACTCAGAGAGGACAACAAGAACCACTTTTCTGTCCTCTCCATCCTCGTCCAGCATCAGTCGTCTCCATCAACGGTGTCAAATTCACCCTATAGGCTAACATGCAGACTAACATATAGGCTAAGATACAGGCTAACATATAGGCTAACAAGTGTAGTATCTGACCTGAGACATGTAAATTACTGTCTGTTCTGAATGTACGGATACTTTATTGCTGAGAGGGGCTCTTATGCTAGGCCTTGAGCATTAGATTTTTGTTTTATTAGAAGGGTTCTGTCACCAACGGAAGAACATAGGTCGAGGTTTTACAAGCAGCCATAAACCTATGTATGTGAACTCAGAATGTGAGTTTACAAGGTTCATATTGACTGAGTCCTTCCAGGCAGTCTCTGTCTGATCGATGCTGGTCTTCTTTATAATAAACTTATTATGAAGCAAGTCAGTGTCAACGGACGTGTCTTCTTCACCTGCACATCATGAATGTCTGAGAAACTATACAAGGTTTATATGGTCACAGAACTGGAGTTTTGTCCAGTAAAACTATGTCTTGATATTTTAGTGAACTCAGAGTTCTTGCTGTGATCCACCTGGTTCTGTTTTTAATGTCTCTGTGGATGATGTTCACATTATTAGCATCACTTCGCCAATCTGCTATCAAACTGGCAGTTTTGAAACCTTGTTCTGAGGGTTACTTAAGGTACGTGTCCACTAGATGCGCTTTTCCCACACGCAAACACGCCGCATCTGAAAATCACACGCATGGTGGGCAGTCACTAGCGGGCCACAACATTATCACATGACAGCACTAGAGCTTCAGTGAGCCACTACGTGGTCATGTGACCGAGCTTTCAGCTTGTCTGTTTGACAGATGAGTCGGATAAACATAGCGGCGTTTACATAGGGGAAAAACGCATCTAGTGGACACGCGGCTTTAGTCTCTGGTTTGCTTGTCCTCACTAGTGGATGCACCCTCGCCAAGAGAAGCTGTGACACATGGGGGTCGTAGCAGAGTTTCAGAGTGATTTAATGTTGGAATATATTTGGAACAACTGACAGAACAGTTGACACAACAGTCAGTAGTTTAATGTCCTCGAAGAAGATGGACGCTCAACATTAATGTTAAACTAAAGCTGTAGTCAGTGATGAGGCCTTCGTGTTCATCAAGGTGGGATGATAGTTCCAGAATTTTGCTTTTTCACCACCATTGCTCACTGATGGAACAAGTAAGTTCGTCTAAACTTTGTGATTGAGAACATGATGTATTGTCTGTTTTATATCACTTCATGTGGTGCTAGAAAACATGACATTGCTGAGCCTCGTGTAGAACACAGCATGTAAATTTAATTTAAATAGTTCTAATTGTCTCCTAAGGCTGACTTGTTGTGTCCAGTAGGTGGCGCTGTGACTGTAACTCAGTGCTGAGATGTAGGTGTCCTTAGTAAAGTCACAATTCGGTTAACTTTGCATCAAAGAGCTCTTGAGATGACACCGACCACATCTGAAGTTATTCTGATTAGTTCTCTATATTGAGAAAAAAAACTGAACTTTAACTATAGGAGGCGCTATCGAGCCACGCTGCCACACAGACATCAAAGAACCATAAAATATAAAGAGTTCCACCACTACAGATGCAGTGGCAAACTTTCAGGAGATTTAAAGCAGCAGAACAACAACAATAACATGAATATTAAGAATATTATAATAATAATCGCAACATATATGAGAGGACAGTAAGCTCTGATTACATGAGATGAAAACTAAACTGGATTTAAGAAAACATCTGACAATGTATTTCTGGAAAATCAGTAAAGAGATAATTTGAATGTTTGCTCAAAAGTTTATGTTCTGAACATCTTACCCCTCTGCAGCAGGATGTTTTTCTCCTTTAAAATCAAAAGGATAATCCCTAGACCGGTCACTCTTGAAGGACACAAAGCTGGATGCAGGTCCAGGCCCAAGTCCAGGTCCAGGTCCAGGTGACTCTGGTTTCTGATTGATTCTAGTAAATAAGGAGGAAACCCACCGGAAAGAGAAATTCATTTCAAATTCTTTCAGACAGACATGAACCTTGTAGCAGAGTTTCAGAGTGATTTAATGATGGAACATATTTGGAACAATGACACAACATTTGACACAATAGACAGTAGTTTGATTTCACAGCTTACTTCTCTGCAGCAGTAGGTTGAAGATCTTTAAAGTCAATAAGACGACCAAACGACTGGTCGCTCTTTAAGGACACATAGCTGGATGCAGGTCCAGGTCCAGATCTAGGTCTAGGTCCAGGTTCAGGTCCAGGTCCCGGTTCAGGTATAGATCTAGGTCTAGGTCCAGGTATAGGTTTAGGTCCAGGTATAGGTCTAAGTCCAGGTACAGATCGAGGTCTCAGTTCAGGTCCAGGTCCGGGTCCATGTCCAGGTTGAGTTATAGGTCTAGTTCTAGATCCAGGTGAAGGTTGAGGTCCAGGTATAGGTCTAGGTCTAGGTCCAAGTTCAGGCTCAGGTTCAAGTCCAGGTCCAGGTCCAGGTGGATTCCTGTGAATAATGATGCAGCAGTGATGTGATGCTGAGCTCTGACATGCACCAGAGTCCTGGACAGTTAGAGATGCTGGTCTCACCTCTGAGCTTTGCTCTGGTTCTCCTGTTCCCCACACAGAGAGCTTTTAGAGGGAGGGACTCCCTCCTCTCTGTCCTCACACTCATCCATGCTGCTCAACTCACAGCAGCTCACACACACTTTCTGCCTTCACCTGCACAGGAAACAAACATCATTGATCCACTGAGTAGAGCAGATGACTGCAAATTTCAGGAGAATCGTTCATTTCTGGAAACAGTCACCAAAATTGACACACATACTCCTTCGGGATTGCTCTTTTGATAAAACCCATTTGCCACCTAAAAATTCAAGATGGCGGCCATTTTTCAAGATGGCCATCATCTTGTATACATTGAGTATACAGAAATATTGCATTTCGCAAGAAAATTGCAGAGACTTGTCCTATTTGAATGATCTTAGTATCAAATTATACATTTTTGACTATGTAGAATCCAAATTTGGAACTATATACCTACTCACTGGCTTTCTTTTACCATATATCAGTCCCGGAATCCAAATATTCTGCTAAATTAGACGTTTGTGTTACATCTGACTTGGCTAAAATGCATAGTAGTGTATATCGTAGTGAGAGATTTATTCTCTGTAGATTCTTGCTGTACAAGGCTTCCAAACTGGACATGACATGATGCAATGGGGGACGTTGAGAGACTTGCAGCAGAAGGTGTAGAGTAGTAGCTCAATAGAGCGGATGTCAATGCACAACCGGAGCACACTAGTGGCATCACTGCTGTGAAACTCAGCATGGGGTTCAGTATCAGCTGAATAATTAGTTCAGTGTAGCTAAATAATTAGTTTAGTGTCCCAAATGATGTCTAATAAGCCCCACATCAGTTAGCTAGTGTAGATAACATGTAGTTTAACATCGATGTTTAGTTAGAAAGATGTGCCTGAACTGACAGGGTGTATCAGTGCAGGAGAGCTGAGCCAAGTGTAATGGGGCTTTACATTGCTTTGCATGTAGTTACCTGCATGGTGTACAGATCGCACGGGACTTAAATGATACTGGATGAACAATTGGGCTAGGTGTAGGTCATATATTTTTATTCCCCAACCTAGTTGTATCCCATACCTTATTGTGGTTGATTGTGATCAAGGTGGTAAAAGGAAAACCACTCAGCCCTGATTCACTGAATACAAATAATTAACACACTGTAATACCTTGATTACTATTCACCAGGATGGCAAATACAGAACCAAGACCGTCTAAATTCCAGACTGACTAGAGCAAGTGTTGTCTTTGCCAGTCGGAGAAGAGTGAAGAGCTCAAGTCATCACGTGCACAACAACCATAAGAACATGATGGCTACACAATGATTGCAACTAATATTCCCCTCTTTCACACAATTAATGAGATGCCTATTGTTCTGGATCCAGCCAGACTTGATGATGGTGGTAGGATTGAAGAAACTCTGAGGAGAAGGCACGGTATCACCAAAATTGTTGCCTTACGTTCAACAACACGAAACTGGAGAGAGCCAGAAAAAGAAGAACAGAGTGCTCAGCCAGCAGAATGCCAGAGAACCAGCCTTGAAGGTCAAACATATTACATTTGTGACAAACAAGCCCCATCCTCTGAACTCAGACAAGGTATGACGATGAAACTCAATAACAGACTTAATGAATGTGCCCAAACTTTAAATGACGGAAAACTTCTTGTAAGACTCAACAGAGGAGATGCTATGGCATAGGAGCTCAAATACTATTTTGCATGCTTAACAGACCTGTACAATAGAGAGGACATACCTCAGAGCCACCAAGAGACTTTAACAGAAACATGCACTCGAAGAGGATGCCCACCTACAGGCATTCTCAGAGCTAGTCACATATCTAGTGGAGACCACCAGATCTGGTGAGGGTCCTGCAGTCTTCCGACTTACAGACATAGTTCACCTGTATGCCCAGCACCTGGAACAGCTGGGTGTTGATGAACCTGCTGTCAACTCCACAAGACTGAAGGATAAACTGCTGTCAGAAATACCTGAGTTTTAAGCTCACAAGCAGGGAAGTGATGTTCTTCTGGCTTTCTAGAAAGATGTGGACTTTGTCTTGTCAGAAGCCTCTGACTATTATAGTGAAGCTATTATCCTTAGCAAAGCAGCTAACATCTTGCGAAGACACGTGTTGGACAACAAGTCCACATTTGATGGAATCTTCCGTG
Source organism: Amphiprion ocellaris (assembly GCF_022539595.1). Taxonomy (NCBI): domain Eukaryota; kingdom Metazoa; phylum Chordata; class Actinopteri; family Pomacentridae; genus Amphiprion; species Amphiprion ocellaris. Next base: position 35,031,638 of record NC_072772.1, read on the forward strand.
AGGAGTGCATCGAGCAGGAGATTCCACTCACTCTTCTTCAGTTTGTGGCCATGCTTGAACATGGAGTGGACATCAAATCTCAAATGAGGTTTGGTGCATCAAAGACAGATCTAGCCATTGCTCAGCTGCTTCAGTTCAACTGCTATGCAACGTATAAAGAAGCAGCAGCATCTCACAGACACTCCAAAGACAGGGAGACCCTATTCCTTGTTTACATGGGGATGTCCATCTACACAAAGACCAGAAAGAGAACATTGGTGGAAATGCTTCACGAGCATGGCATCAGCATTTTATATGACAGGGTGCTAGAGATATCTTGCAGATATCATGCCAACTGGGGCTGGACCAAGAAAGGAGATCTGTGGCAGATCGTTTGGACAGAGCTCCCACCCATTGCAGAGAGTTGCCAGCAGTTGACCAAGTGTGGATGCAAGTCAGAATGTTGTGGTCAATGTAAATGCTGCAGCTTTGGTCTGACCTGCATGACACTGTGCAGCTGCAGATGCAAGGCTTAGAACTGTTGTAGTATATCAGGCAGCAAGACAATAAGTGATTAACAAGTATAGGCCTACTGCCTACACGTACATCCAATAATATATTGGACTGATGGTGCCTATGACATGGGCACTTTTTATGCTAATTTTGATTCTGGGACTGATAATATGGTACCAGGACATCAGTGAGTAGGTACATAGATCCAAATTAGGATACTACATAGTCAGAAATGTATGATCTGACACGAAGATCATTCAAATAGGACAAGTCTTTGCGATTTTCTTGCAAAATACAATATCTCTGTATATTCAGTGGCAGTCATCTTGAATATTTAGATGGCTAATAAGTTTTTATCAAAAGAGCAATTCCCAAGAAGTATGCGTGCCAACTTTAGTGCTAGTGTACAGAAATGAACGGTTGTTCCAATTATCTGCTTCACTATTAGTTCCATTTCCAGACCAGGACTGTGTAAGAACACAGAACAGACAGCCAGCAGACTCTGAGGAGATATTCACTGAATCTGACACAAACTGTGTTGATCACAATCACTGACTCCACCTTTAACTCTGGATCAACATCTGGATCCTCTGATCTGTTCATCCTGATGGCACACATTCTGAGACACTCACTGATGCAGACGGTGCACCATGGGGTGCTGGAAATAAAACACTACAAGCACATGAAGAACAAAGCACTGAGACATTGACACTGGAAATAGAACAGCTCCATGTTTTCAGCAGAGAAGAGGCCTGAGCTGAAACCTGGAAGTGGCCTGTTTGATTCCAAAAACATAGAAATGATTTCCAGGGTTTGAACTCCTGCTGTTACTTCACACTGTCAGCGCTTAGTGAGAGGCTTATTGACAAGTCTATGAACAAACTCCAGCACAGCCCCTCTGTAGAGGTGGAATATTAAATACAGTTTTAATGTCTTTAATGAGGAGGAAGCTCATTAAAATGTGATAAAGGCTGCCGACAATAAACTGGGAATAAAAGCTGCACTGCAGGTGTGTAGCAGCAGGACTGCAGTTAATCCTGCAGGATCACTGACAGCAACACTGAGAGGAACCAGCAGGGGGCGCTCACTGCTGTCTGTTAAATATTACTCATGGAAGTCACTGCAGTCACTGGACCACAACACAAAGATGATCCCACATTATTACACTTTGACCAACAGAGGCTCCAAATAAACATGAACTCTGATCCTTCACAGAACAAGTCCAGGATCAGAGCCTAATATCAGGGTTTTATACTTTTATACTGAGCCTGTTCAGAGTCCAGACCAAACACTGACTGATACTAAACAGCTCATTACTGCAAGAAATGTCTCTCATGGACTCCACATACATTTCATTCTTCAACTTCACAACAAAACACAAACTTCTGTGAGGATTCTTCTGATAACATTTCTCCTGACAGTAATAAAAGCTGTTTGCTTGGATTTCTTTCTGCTTTACTTGATTATTTATGAGTGTTTTCAGTCTGTTTCTGTCCTTTTAGACAGACTCTTGTGATCAGCTGATTTCTACGCAGCAGCAGCAAACTGATGTGATGCTGATTTCCATGAGACTTGATGTCAAATGGAGGCTGAAGCATGAAAACAGCTCTGAGGTCTGGACTACCAAGCAGGATCTGAGCTCATGGAGGAACTTCAGCTTTAACTCCGGTTTTAAGGCCTTTTCAGGATGCTGGTTCACTTCTTAGCAGGTCCATCACCATGGTTACTGATGCTGAACCAGACAACAGATCAACTAAAACACCTCCTATTGACCAATCAGCTCTCTGGAAACATCTCCATCCTTCCTGAAGATGCTGCAGAGCTCAGTGTGCAGATAGTGAGACGAGAAGATCAGAGTTTTTACAGCTGCAAGTGATTTCAGAGACATTTCATAGTTCTGTATGTCTTTGTAGAGCCATAGAATCCTGAAACAGGAAGTGATGAAACATTAAAACCTTTCAGCTGATTGTTAATTGATCAGATTTACAGTCAGTCTACTGATCAGATCAATGACGGCTTTTATTGGCTCTTTGCTCCAATGACTGTTAAACAGCAACAAGCAGCTGAAAGAAAAAAAGTGTCTGACAGCCAGAAGAAGGAGACTGAATGTGACATCACTGAATTCATCATTCGCATTGCCATGGAAACTCTTTGATTTCTATTGATTATTGATTCTTTACATCATCTGTCTCTGTGTGAGCTACATGAAGGAACCACATCTGTAATTTCATTTAAAATCTGTGATGCTTGAAGGTAATTCAGCTGAATGTCGGATCAGAAACTGACCTCTGATCAGCTTCCACACAGAGAGACAGTGATATTAATCAGACTGATCAGAACTTGTTCTCAGTCTTTTGCAGTGTTTTTACACTTTTCCTTCCTGACTTTGGCTGCAGCAGTTGTGCCGTTTTTAGTGTGTATTTTACTTTAAACTTCTCACGTTGCTTTAGGGTTAGAGTTTGTTCTTCTTGTCAGAAATATTTAGTATAAAATTCGCTAGACTCCCCTGTCTTGGCCCAGAACAGAATGAAAAATTTACCTGGGAGATTTCTAGTGAGGATATAGATGAAAAAAATATCCGGCCTCATTGCCAGTAAATCACCAGGTTCTGATGGATTCCCACCAGAATGCTACAAACTGATGAGAGAACCTTTGGTCCCATTGCTTCAAACCTGTTTTAATCCTGTTCTGACAGGAGGCTCCGCCTCCCTCTAGGAAGGAGGCCTTCATCTCTGGAAGACTAAAAGAAGGAAAAGATAAGCTGGAATGTAAATATTATCAGCCAATCAGTGTTTTCAAGATCCATTATAAACTCTATGCATCAATTCTGTCTGAGAGGTTGGAAAAAATCCTCCTGTTTCTGATAGACGAGGATCAAACTGGGTTTATAGCAAACAGGCAGACGCAGCACAATATTGGTAAAGCCTCCACATCACTGACTCTAGAAACAAAGGCAGAAAGAGTGAAATCCTCTCAGCTGAGGTGCTCAGAAGGCGTTCCACTCTGTTGGCTGGAATTTCTCTACCAAGTAAAGGCTGGATTTGGGTTCACTAATAAATTTATACAACTCATTAAAACAATACACTCATCTCCCACCACCAAGATCTAAATAAAGGGGAATTTGGCCAACTCTATAGTCCTGAAAAGAGGATGCAGACAGGGCTGCCCACTTAGTTCTGTCTTCTTCAACCCTTTAATAGAACCTCTTGGTCAAACCATCAGACAGGAAACCAGTTTGGAAGGTGGATCTATTGAAGGAGTGGAGCATAAAGGTTGTTTCTAAGCAGACGACGTGTTGGAGACGTTGCAAAATCCAGGTTCAAGAGAACCACTGCTAATGACTGACTTTTCTATTCTCATCTCATTTCAGCTCAATTATTTGGATCCTCAGTAATATTTCATCTTTATTTCTTATCAGTTTTGTTGAGTCAAATTCTTTTATGACATTTCCCAAGAATGTCCTTTGGATTAATGATTTTCTATCTCATAAAGAATCAGAGCCTCATATCAGGTTTTATACTTTTATACTGAGCCTGTTCAGAGTTCAGACCAAACACTGACTGCTACTAAGCAGCTCATTACTGCAGTAAATGTCTCTCATGGACTCCACATACATTTCATTCTTCAACTTTTCAACAAAATCCAAACTTCTGTGAGGATTCTTCAGTTAACATTTCTACTGACCATAAAAAAAGCTGTTCTCTTGGATTTCTTTCTGCACTGACTATTTATGAGTGTTTTCAGTCTGTTTCTGTCCTTTTAGACAGACACTTGTGATCAGCTGATTTTTACCAGCAGCAGCAAACTGATGCTGATTTCCATGAGACTTGATGTCAAATGGAGGCTGAAGCATGAAAACAGCTCTGAGGTCTGGACTACCAAGCAGGATCTGAGCTCATGGAGGAACTTCAGCTTTACCGTTGCATCGTTTTGTTTTCTGAACAAGAATTTCCTTCAGGTTGAATAATTTTCCATCTGAATCAAAGTTCCACTTACTCAGCTTCTTCCATCAGCTTCTTCCCTCTGCAGCTCTCTGCTGTCTGGACCAGGTCTGAGAGAAAATCCTCCTCTGTGTCTGCAGGCTGCCGTCACTCTGAGACACAAAGAGCAAAGATCAGCTGCTGCACCTTTAGATGACGTTAATATGAGACATGATGAAGCTGCAGCAGCTTCCTGGAAACAGCTGAGGACTAATAAAGCTCCTCCTCTCTGACCACAGCCTCACTGTGTCCTTTATTTCTACACTCATCCTGCACACATTCACATGTTGATGAAGGAGCTGATCAGGAGTCTGTTTGTCTCTTTCCAGGCTGCTGTGTCTGACTTTATCCATCATGTCTGGCTTTAGACTCTCACATTATTTCATCTACTGTCCATCATTGGAGATTCTCAACCAATGACATGATGACAAATTACTTTTATCTTTATTAATAATAATAATATCGCTGAATCAAATTTACTGTCTAAAAAACAGACAGGAAGTGGGCTGATGGGTAATTTTTTTAATAGAGTTTTAAAGTTTTTCTGATTGTCTGTGAGTTGAAATCTAAAAAGAAATGAAGTCAAAGTTCCATCTTTGAACCCCAAGAAGTAAAACTATTAAAGCAGAAATAAATTGGTCATATTTTGTGAAGCACATGTAGCTATAGGTCACAATAATACAAAACTAAACATGGAGAATACCTTTAATATGAAATAGTAGAAAAACAAATAATTTGTGTTGAGCTTTTCTAACTGGTTGAGCAGCTTTGACAAGTTGTTCCATAAAAACTAAACTATTGTTGGATCGTCGGATCCAAGCTGAACACAGTTCTGGAGTTTCAACCAGCTTCTCCAGACAGAACTAAGAAAACATCCTTTTGAAATGTGGACATGTTTGTGTTTTTCTGAGCCCCTCTGTAGGCTGGAGAAACACAGTGAAGTGTTTCCTGTTCCACTGACTGAATCCATCAACTTACTGAAGAGATGCTTGAAGGTCCACCAACCAGAACCCATGTTGGTGACGGAGAACTCAGGAGGAACATCCAACTTTCTAAGAAGCACCAGAGAAATCCACACATCCCTTCCACTCACAGAAACGTGAGTGGAAGCTGTTGTTATGGGATGTTTCTTCCAGCTGTGGACTCATCAGCTGAAGAGGAGACTGAGATCAGTTTCCAGGATCACTGAAGGCCGTCAGACATCTTGAACTCCATCACATGAGACCAGTTTGTCATTGATCTGTTCAGCTGATGATCAGCTGTGAGGAATTCTTATTGATGGTCTGAGTGGAGCTCTGATGGAACCTCCATGGAGATGAACTGAGAGGGAACTGTACCCTCATTGTTGCTGATGTGTTGCCCTCTGCTGCTGGAAACATGAACTGCACCACATCACTGCTGACAACACACCAAAGGAAGTGTTTTTAGATGGAGATATTTATTTTGAACATGTAAAAAAAAACAAGGAATTAACATTATACATACATACATACATACATACATACATACATACATACATACATACATACATACATACATACATACATACATACATACATACATACATACATACATACATACATACATACATACATACATACATACATACATACATACATACATATACACACACACATACATATATATATATATATATATATATATATATATATATATATATATATATTAGTGGCGGGACGCGATTAAAAATTTTTTATCTAATTAATTAGTCTTTGTAATTAATTAATCGCAATTAATTGCAGTTTTGTCAAATAGCAATATTTGACACAAGTGAAGTTTTTCAATTCAAATAAAATTGTGGTTGACAGTTGAATCAATGAATAGACATATACGTGTTTATAATTTAAAATTTATTTAAAAAAGGAAAATGGGACAATAGAAAAAAGTGATTTTGATGACTTAAAGCCTGAATTTAGTTGTTTTTTTCCACTGTATGGCACATAAAATCAGCATAAGTAGTTCAAGGAGCTTCAGAAAGTTGAAAATCCAGAGATTCATTGTTTTCATCTTTTCTGGGTCTGATAAATGGTGGAATTTTGATGGTTCTTTTTATAGGAATATCAATCTTTATGTAATTTTTTTATAAACAAAAAGTTTATAATTAAGTTAATAAAAGAGATATTTTTGTTGTTTAGGTTATTCCTCCTCCAAGGAGGCAGAGCCTCGACGGAGAAAAAACTTAAACCACAAAAATGTTTCATTTCTATTTAGCTGCATTTTTCATCTGTCTGTGTTCAAATATGAACACTGAGCCCTGGGGGGCGCCACAAGCAATGTCCAAACATGCTGAACTGCAATGACCCAACTTCACCAACAATCAATATTTAGTGTGTTTCTGTAACATAAATAATTAGTAATAATAACAATTGATCATAATGTTCTTAATTTATCATTTCTTATTGCTTACTAATCAAAAAATGTCTTCTAATCAGTTTTGCTGAAGTAATTAAAATATTTTCCATTGAATACTAGAAACCAAATAACTTACATTATTCTTATTTATCCAAGAACCTGTTTATATAATTTAATGAACTTAAACAGGTTGACAGTTTTATAATACCAAGTTTCCAACATTTTATTTTTTCTTCATCTGAAACAAAGAATGAGCAGCATTTTAGAAAGCAGGTGTGTTGTCATTATTGGTTTTTTAACAGATCTGTGAGTAACTTCAGCCTCCAACGTTAACTAAAACAGTTTTAAATTGTGAATCTTGAGAATCAGTGTTCTAATGAAAGTTCTTGATGATATCTGTAGTTTTTCTGGTGTCACTTTGGGATCTCTGGTCTGTGGGTGAACATGTGGAGGATCCTGGACCTGATCTGGTGCAGGTTCATGCCGTAGATGACGGGGTTGATCAGAGGAGGAACCACCAGGAACTCTGCAGCCAGAGCGTTCTTCAGAACTGCCATCGTGTTGCTGCCGCCGTACCGAGAGTACATCATGTCGAACAAGAGTGAGGTGGTGAAGATGAGCAGCGTGACGAGATGCGGCAAACATGTCTGGACGAACTTCCGGCGGTCGGACAGAGATCTGATGGAGGCTCGGACCAGGTGGGCGTAAGAAATCAGGATGAGCACCATCTGCAGCAGGTGAGAGAACGTCAACACCAAGCCGTAGATGTTGTTGACCGTCGTGTCAGAGCACGACAGCCTCACCACGTCCCAGTTGGTGCAGAAGATCTTGGGGAGGTGGCGTCCACAGAGCGGCAACCTGGAGGTCAGGCTGATGCCCACGAAGGCCTCCAACATGGAGAAGCACCAGGTGAGGAACAGCAGCTGAGCCACCTTCTGCACCGTCATCAGCGCTCGGTACTGCAGCGGCCGGCAGATGGCCACATAGCGGTCGTACGCCATGACGGTCAGGCTGGTGAACTCGCAGAAGATGTAGCTGTAGGTGGCGACCATCTGGGTCAGGCAGCCGATGTAGGTGATGACGTGGGAGTCGGCCAGGAGGTCGTAAAGCAGCTTTGGGTAGAAACAGGAAGCGCCACAGATGCCGTTAAAACACAGGTTGCACAAGAAGATGTAGATGGGTTCGTGGAGCGTTTTATCGAGGCAGACGGTGACGATGAGCGTCAGGTTCACAAAGACTGTGAAGCTGTACGACATCAGAGCGAAGGCGAAGTAGAGCTGACGGTCGGTCAGAGAACCATTCAGACCCTGAAGTATAAACACGATATCAGTGTTGTTCTCCGTCATGGTGGTCAAAGAGCTGCAGGGAAACACTTCATCACGGCAGCAACATCTTCAGTTAAGACTCTGAACTGTTCTTCAGTTGGTAACAAGGTGGAAAAGACAAAAGGTAGCAGATCCTCAGAGGCTGTCTGAAGGTTTTACACCTAAAACTTTGGAACAACTTCCTCTGAAAACACTTACAAAGCTCTTACATGTAAAATAAAAGTAATTTCAGCTGCAAGTGAACCAAAGAGTCACCATCGGTCATCTGCCTGTCTGTGCAGAGACGCAACATAATCTGACTTAATCATGTTTTCTGATGGTGTTTGTTTCAAAAAATGCCTTCAAGAACAAACAAAAATCAAATTTTAGCATCTTCAGGACAAACTGTCATCATCATTCAGTCGTTAGTGTGAAATTAGCTCAAATTTTTAAAAAAAACAAAAAACAGATTTTACATGTTTAAGAGTCAAGAATCTGGATACTATCACAGAAAAGTGACATTAATCTGGATACTAACACATGAAAAGGCCAACAACCTGGATATTAAGGCAAAAAAAGTGTTGATACCATGGATAATAATACACAAAAGCATGAAGAACCTGGATGTTAATGTGTCAATACCCAGGATATTAATGCACAAAGGAGACGATAATCTAGATATTAACGTACATAACCTGAATATTAATGTACATGAGGGACAATAACTTGGATGTTAAACCCTTTACGGACTTATTCTGTGCACATTTCTCAGTGGGAAAATGTTTTGTTGGCAAATTAGGAATTCAGTCGTTCTCAGAGGAGGAAAAACAGAGAAAAGCAGCAAATGTGTGCACAGGATCACACCCACGATGAAGCTGCAACTGTCAAGAGATTCACCAGAACTCAAAACAAACAAACACGAGCATACTTAACATGTTCAAAAAGTTGTGGATTTTACATCAGAAACCTGCAGAATCAAACTGTAGCTGTAAATAAAGTGGAAAAACACGATGCAGTCGCGTCACTGAAGCTTCAGAAAAACAGCAGAAAGACTTCCTGCACAATAAACATCAGAAATAAAATCCATTATCACACGTTAAACCCTGAATTTCAGCTCAGAGATTTAAACCAACATGAGATAAATCATCAATGTGAACCAGTCAGAGCCACAAATAAGACACTTCAGTGATTCAACAGCAGCGGCTTCGACTCAAACCTCATTTGTGCTTTGATTAAATTAGTTTAAATGGAACAGCGACAACGAGACAAGGAAAATAAAGCAGCAAAGCAGCAGAAATCCTGTAAGAGAGACAGCAGCACATCACAGGTAACATCAGCAGCTGGAAGTCCTCCGAGCTGCTGTACAAACACAGAAACAGCAGCTCTTATTATACATCTCAAGTTCAGTCGAACAGGTAGAGACTGACGTCTGCCGGCTGAGGCCACGCCCCGGTATTATTGGTATCAGACAGTTCCTTTAACCTCAGGGGTCACAGCATGGAACACGATTCAAAAGACAAAAACAAAACTAAAATCCGAACTGTTGCTGTGCAGATTTTTAGTAAGTTTACGGTCACAACGAGCAGCGAGCTCACAGCTAACAGTGGCTACCTGCACACTTCCCATCAACCGGACACATGAAAGCCACGTGTTGGAACTTGTTTAGATAAATAAAGTATATAGTTGGAATAGTTTATTAAAATAATGGACAAATGGTTTCAAAACAGTACACAGCCCATGTGATTAAGAAAAAACTGAAAAAACACTTATAAAAGTGATCCTATAGTCAGAGACCGGGAAAAAGAAGAAGCTCGCCAATAGCCAGTCGAGTTACCAATAAATAAATGATTATTCTGTAAAATAAACAATGTACATCAAGACATGAGGTCATTTCTACCCATGAACAGCTATCATTGACATTAGCAATACAATTAGTGGTCAAAATTTGTGTTTTTCTACATGAGACTGTAGGCCGGAGGTCGATAAATGTAACAGAAGTCTCTGTCATGGTGGCCCAAAGCAAGATAAACGCTGATAATGCTCTCGGCCACACTGAAATCCACCACACCCATCCACAACATTCAAAATTCAAACACAATACATTATCTCAATGATCTAAATACTAAACAAAAATATCATTAACCTGAATATCAGCACACAAAAGCAGAAATAATCCAGACATTAATGCACAAAAGTGTCTGCAATCCAGATATCTAATCACAAAAGTGTCAATAATCCAATTATTAACACACAAGTGTCCATAATCCAGATATCCAATCACAAAAGTGTCCAAAATCCAGACTTTAACACACAAAAGTGTAAATAATCTAGATATTAATGCACAAAAGTCTCCATAATCCAGACAAAAATGCAATTAAGTGTCAATAATCTAGATTTTACTGTACAAAAGTCTCAATAACCTGGATATTAACACACAAAAGCATTGATAATCTAAATATTAATGCACACGTGTCCATAATCCAGATATCTAATCACAAAAGTGCCAATAACCTGGACATTAATGCACAAAAACATGAAGAACCTGGATAGAACTCATGAAAGGATCAATAACCTTGATATAAAAAGGTGAAATAATCAAATGTAATCAATGTTTGAGTCTCTTGAAGTGTCTTTAATAAGGTTCTGAAGGTTTCTGAGGAGGTTTGGACGTCTTTGAAGAGGTCCATGTGAAGGTTACTAGAGGCCTCACTCACCGTTTGTTGAATTTGTTCCCTTCTTTTAACCCTTTGAACTTGAAAACCCACGGGCACGGATGAGAAGCACAGTGGTGGAAAAAAGTTTTAGGGCACCCTTAAAATTTTACACAATCTCAAATATTAGCATGAAATATTTGTGGAAAAATCTTTTTTGTGTTTCAAAAAGTGTGGCTGCATTAGACAGACGCAAACAAATACAAATGATATTTTGTATTTGTTTTGATAAACTAACAAAACTAAATTCTTGACAGCTTCAATATGTCAGTTGTCAACATTGTCGGTATCAAAGTCAACAAATAACAGAGAATGTGTTCAAAACTGAACAATAAATCAATAAACCATTACATCATCAAATTAATATGTAATAGTCCTGTCATTAGCAGCAGTAGAGCTCTAATCGTGACTGACATGTTCCCCAGACCTAGATACTGAGCTCCTGTAGCCAAGTTCTGATGGACCTGGATGAGTTCAAGGAACATTGTCTTGTTGAAACATCCAGTTTAACCTTGATGGAAGCATGTGCAGAAGGGAGCATGTGAGTTTGGACAATGGCACAATACTTGGCAGAGTTCAATGAGATGACCACCACCAGCAGCACTCATGCATCCCCAAACCATGATACTGCCTCCACCATGCTTGACAGTAGATGCTGTACATGCTGGAGATAATGCTTCTCCTGGCCTTCTGTGTACCCTCACATTAGCAGGAGGAAGATAAAGCTGGAAACTGGACTCATCTGACCACAGAATCTTCTTCCAGTTCCTGGCTGCCCAGTTCTTGTGTGCTCTCATTGACCAGGGGCTTCTAGACAGCCTTGTAGGACCTGAAGACATGATCTAAAAGTCAACCATGTGCAGTGCAGGTGGAACATTGAAGACCAGTTTGGTTTGACCACTGCTGCTGAAGCTCCTGTGATGTCATTTGGTGGGTTTTCCTGCACATGCGGATCAGGATGAGGTCATTTCTTGCTGAAGAAACCCTTGGACACCCAGATCTTGGTTTGTCTTCCAAGCTGCTGGTTCATCTGTATATCTACAGAGTGTATCCAACTGCTGAAGGACTGCATCTGCACTTTCTGGCTATCTGGAGGCAGCTGGACCCTTCCTGGTTCACAATCTGCATCTTCAGGTGTGTTTCCTGCATTAGGTTCTTTGGTTGTATAACCAGGTACACAGTTTTTGTCTCTGAAGAACTTTCTAATGTGCTGGCTTTATATAGACACCAAGCACGGCAACAAAAATTGTGTCTTTTAATAAAAAGCATGACCTTCATTAGTGGATCGCTGGAACCAAAATGACCCCATACTCAAAATTTCTTATGGATTTTTATGGAACCAATCAATTTTCAGTTCTTAATGGCTTTTGTAGGATTTGTTTAGTATTTTGGCTCTGACTATACAAAAAGACCTTGGTCTTGAAGACCTAAGAGTGATTCCTAAAGCAATATTTCACAAATGTATGAGGTGTCCAAACATTTTTTTTTCACCACTGTATGTTACCTTTAAACAAAACCACCTCAATGACACCATTTACCAGGCAGCAACTAAAAACAGAATCGGGTTGTGAAAAAAAGTTTGTAGAGGCTGTGAGAATGTAAGCAGTTTGTTAGCTTGAGCTGACACTTTTATCCAGCTTTGATAGCATTTTTATCACAGTTATTTTCAGTTTCCGTCATAGAATAGAGGTGCAGGACTTTATATTGCAGTGAAAAACAAACCACAGTGAGGAAAAACGAGACAAGAGCCTCGAAAACTACTTTGAGTTCAGTGAGTCAAATCGTAATCTGGTACGAAGTAGAAAAGAAACTCGACCAAATCAAACTCAACAGGAAACGTCAGGTTTATGTGGTTTGTGTTTCACTGTATTTTCACTCGTCTCAGAGCTGCTGGTGAAACTTCAAAACTCACAGAACTTTGGAGTGACTTTCTTTAGCAGTTAATGTCATCATTCAGTGAGGAAGCTGGACAACATGTTTGTCCGTCCTGAGGAGTCTAAGGGGAGGTCATTATCAGCCCTCTGTGGACCAGAGAAACCAGTGCTGAGGTCTGCTCGGCCTGGCTGGTCTCTCTGGTTCCTGATGTAATTTGCTTCAGAGGGAATTAGTGGAAACTGTGGCTGATGTGAAAACACCTCTGGGACAGATGTGTTGACATGCTTGGACAACCTTTGATGTCAACATCAGCTACGTCTGCAGGGTTTTGCATCATCTGAGAGTGAAGTTAAACTGGGCACAAGTTTGTATTTCTGATTAGGGTTCAAGAACTTTTAACTCTTTATCATGGGTATAAACTGAAGACTTGTGTTGATATTAACACACAAAAGCATCAATAATCTGGATATTAACACACAAAAGTCTAAATATACATGATATTAACACACAAAAGTCACATTAACTTGGATATTAACCCGTCACAGTATCAATAGCCCAGATAATAACTCAAAAAACTATGAATAACCTATAGATAACTTGGTGTCAATAACCTGGACATTAATGCACCAAAGTGTCAATCATCTGGATATTCATGACGGTTCTTGGAATGTGACAGGAGCAGCAAACATCCAGAAATTGCTCAGGGTTCAGACGTTAACTGTGCATTTCGGTTTCATTGCTGATGTTTTGCTCAATCAGCGAGCAGCAGATGCTGTGATGATGACGTCATGTTTCTGCCGTTAAAGTTTAAAACCGGCTGAAGCAGTTGCAGTTCGGTGCGGTGGCACCATGTTGACTGTTTGGATATTTGTTTCATTGCTCTTCTTTCTACCACATTATCCTGACAGTAGGCAGAGGACACATTTTACTTCATGAATCAAATGTATATTATCCATCCAAGTTTATTGTTTTATCTGCACATTTTTCCCAAAAGCACACATCCGTATATCACAGAATAGTCTTTATATTTCTTTGCACTGAAAGGATCTGTGACTGCTTTACAGGTGAAAATGTGATGATGATGAACTCCACACAGGTTTCACATTTCACTCTTGCTGCCTACTTTGATACTGGAGTTTTTAAATACTTATATTTCCTGATTATTCTGACTGTTTATGTTTTAATCATCAGTGCTAATGTGCTTCTCATTGTGATTATCTGCATGAACAGAAGCTTACATGAGCCCATGTACCTGTTTCTGGTCAGCCTGTTTGTAAATCAACTGTATGGTAGTGCGTTGTTGTTTCCATTCCTGCTGGTTCAGATCCTCTCTGATATTCACACTGTTTCTGCAGCTGTTTGTTTTTTGCAGATTTTCTGTTTATATTCATATGCTGGTGTCGAGTTTTTTAACTTGGCTGTTATGTCTTATGACAGGTATCTTGCTATCTGTTATCCTCTGCAATATAACACACACATGTCATGTAAGAGAGTTGCTTTTCTGATTGCTGCCTCTTGGTTTCCTCCTTTTCTCATAATAGTTATCACAACATCTTTGAGTTTCTCTTTACAGCTGTGTGGAAACATCATTAACAAAGTGTACTGTGACAACTATTCCATAGTTAAACTGGCCTGTTCTGACACTACAGTCAACAACATCTATGGACTCTTTACGACATTGCTCACAATAATTAGTCTTTTAACTTTAATTCTTTACACCTACACAAAGATCCTCAGAGTGTGTTTTTCTGGTTCCAAACAGACCAGACAGAAAGCTCTCAGCACCTGCACACCTCACTTGGCTTCTCTGCTCAACTTCTTTTTTGGTTGTATGTTTGAGGTTGTACAGAGCAGGTTCAACATGAACAGTGTGCCGAGTATGCTGCGTATATTTTTGTCCTTGTATTTTCTAACATGCCAGCCGTTCTTCAACCCTGTACTGTATGGACTGAAATTGTCCAAAATCCGCCATGCGTGTAAAAGTCTGTTTTCTGTGAAGTGAATTTGTTCTGGTTGAGAAACAATAAAAGCATTGAAGTCTTTGTTGTGTCGACCACAGAGCTGTCTGAAGAGAATACACAGGGTACACAACATTTACTGCAGTAAAAAAAAAATCATGTGTTTGCATTAGTTTCTATGTTTATCTTTACAACAGATTAAAAATTGGAAGTTTCTGTTCTTTTGTCTCACCTTAAATATGTCTTCATGTGTCATCTGTAGAGATTCATGAAGCTAAACTACACAAAGAGTGTGAATCCCTGCATATGACATTAAAATTCAGGCCATAAGATTACTTTTCTACTCTGTTCTATTCATTTGCAGGGATTTTCCTGCACAGACTTTTTTGAAGAGGTATCAACCAGTACCAAAGGAAAATCACTAAAATGATAAGAAGTGAGAATAAAAGGCACATATTCTTATTATATGTATATATATATATATATATATATATATATATATATATATATATATATATATATATATATATATATATATATATATAAATGAACCAGTTTGTTAATCAACCTTACTTTGCTCAGCATAAGTCATAAGTGTCCATCAGTTGTACAGAAATATCAGGAAAATGCAGATTTCCGTCAGAAAATTTAACATTGGGCCATAGCTTTAACTATACGTGGACTGATCATATTCAGATACCAGAGGTCAATCCTGAGCAGCGTAAACCTTGACCTAAATATAATCCACACATATTGCCTTCCTATTATTCATGCAAAAAGTTACTAGCAGGCATCATCACTGTTGACACCAGAGGAGACAGAAATGTCACTTTTTAGATTCAGTCTGGTAAAATAATCTTATTTATAGAGCACCCTGAAGAACAGCATTCACAATGTGCTTTGACAGTCAAAACATGCAACACAGAAAATCAAGGAAGACATAAGGAGAAAAGACAGAGCAGTCAATTAAAATCAAAAATAAAAATGATAATTAAATGAATAATTAGCGATATTAACACTCATATCAAACAAAGGAATTGGACAGTTTAAAAATTAAAGAATAAGACTGAGGGTTAAAGTTAGAAATTAAAAATCAAAAAAATTTGAGAATTGAAGAATTAGAGAGATGACATCACACCAAAGAACCAGGCAGCTAAAAGTAAAATAAAACAAGAGATGATGTCTAAAATGAACAGGACATAATACAAAATAGAACACTAAAACTAAATAAAGCTAAAAGTAAATTTCACATAAAAGCAAGTATATAAAAGTGGGTTTTCAGAAGTGATTTAAAAGAAGTTACTGACTCTGCAAGCCTTATCTTCTGTATAGATAAGTCTGTATTGATCTAAATCCAATTGAAAACCTGTGAAAAATCATCAAACACAAAATGGAGAACCGCAAGCCCAAAAACAAAGCAAATTTGTTTGAATTTGTGTAATAGGAATAGGCTCCAGTGACAGCAGAACAATGCCAGAAGCTAGTGGAGGGCATGCCAAGATGCATGGCTACAGCCATCAAAAACAATGGTCATGCAAGTAAGTACTAACTCCTGTGTGTATTATGTGACTAAAACAGACAGACAAGAAAATATGGAATGCCTAAAAGCATTGCTTTTGGCAGTACAATGCCGTAACTATTAATGTAACAGCTTAAGTAACTTTGGTTATCATGAAAACCATAGGAAATGTCTAGATATCAGCTCTTAAATGAAACTCTTACGAGCTATTTTTGTTGATATTATTATATTTGTCCAAACAAATGTACCTTTAGTTTGACCAGGCATTAAAATGAACAGGAAATGAAAGAAAACAAGGGTGGTCTAATAATTTTTATATGTACAATATCCCTGTACTATACTAAATATGTACAATACCTCTGTAATATAGTGTATATATATATATATATATATATATATATATATATATATATACACACACCCCTGTACTATATTAAATACGTACAATACCCCTGTAACATACTATATATACTATATATATATATATATACACATACACAGTACCCCTGTACTATACTAAATACGTACAATACCAGTGTACTATACTATATATGTGCAAGACATCATAGATGTCCGCCCGTGTTCCATCAGGATGGTTATTTCTGTTGCACTGCGCGTTCACTTCTGCTTTTGATGCTGTAACATGCATGCCAAGTGCGGACTCTGATTACTCGATAAATCGATAGAAGAATCAATAGAATAATCAATTTCTAAAATAATCAATAGCTGCAGCCCTATGAATAACCTAGATGTTGATCTACTAAAGTGTCAATAGCGGGGATGTTACAGCACCACAATGTCAATAACCTGGACATTAACCCATCCAAGTATCCATAATCTGGGCCACATCCTCGGTCTCTGCATCCGCCCCCACCTTACCGCCTTTTACCTTCCTCTACCCCTCATTTTTTAAATTCTCCCTCTTTTTCTCTCTCTTTCTGTTCTCCCTCTCTCTCCACTCACCGCTCTGCTCACTCTCCTGTGCTGCTGTCCCGCGGCTGTTACTCATCAATCAGTTAAATCATCAGGAACTCCAGACAGCTGCGGATAAGCACACCTGCCTCATCATCAGCTCCATAAAACCCAGCTCATGACTCCACTGCTGGCCCGATCGTAGCATCAACTTCGGTGTCAAGTTGGTCAGGTCGCTTTTGCACGTTTTGCAAATCCTACATATAATCTATATTTACTCTTGTCTGTTCTGCCTGCAGATCTAGTGACCGTATGGTCTGGTCCTGCCAAACTCTGACCTGGCTGTCCGCCGGTAAACCTGACTACCTGTCTGCTCTATTCAACCCGGCCATCTCCTGGTAATCTGGAGTCCTCTATCGAAGAGGATCAAGACCCCGAACTTATCCGTCCGACCTTGCTGCTTGCCGGATATCTGGATCCCCCACCCTGATGAGGACCAGCTTCATCCCTGGCTCTCCCCTCTAGCTGCCGCTGCTCTCCGCTGCACGATCTGCAGCACTAGCATGCGCCATCCGTGCCGCCAGTCCTGAGAAGGCTGTGTTCCCCCCTGGAATGGCAAAGCCCTACAAGGAACCTTTTAGAGGGGATTAGAGGGGATTGAGCAATGTGGTCAAGGATGAGCTGGCAGCTCAGGATAAGCCCTCCTCCCTCAATCAACTCATCTCCCTTGTGATCCGAGTGGACAACCGCCTCTGAGAATGCTACCAGGAGACAGAAGTCCAGCTTCCGCAGTCCTTCCATGCATGTCCCTGTCACATTCGCCCGACGTCCAGCCTACCACGAGCGCCCCAGTCTGGCGCAGCTTCCTCGGAGGGGAAGCCAATGCAGCTCGGACATGCTCGGCTTTCTGTGGAGGAGAGGAACCTCTGTTTCCGGATGAACACCTGTCTCTACTTGTCGGTAAAATACCGGGCTCAATAATAACCAAGGGGCTACTCTGTCCTGTCCCCCCAACAGCTGCAGGTCTCCTCCAAACTCTGCTGGAAGGAGCAGCGGATTACACTCTCCATCCCGATTGATTCTGGAGTGGAGGACAGCTTCATGGACTGGGCTTTGGTCACTCAGCTCGGCATCTCTACAGAACCCTTGCCAACTCCTGCAGTGTATTATGAGCTCACCCATGTCTTCAGTAAAGATCAGGCCTTGTTGCTGCCACTGCACCAACAATACAATTACGCTATCAACCTGCTGCCCAGAGCTCTCCAGCCCAGCATCCAATTGTACATTCTGTCCAAGTCAGAGCACGTCGCCATGGAGGCATACATTAAGGACTCTCTGGCAGCTGGCCAGATTTGTCCCTCTTCATCGCCCATCGGAGCAGGTTTCTTCTTTGTAGGATAGAAGGACAAGACCCCTCGAGCATGCATCGGCTTCCGAGGGCTCAATAATATAACGGTGAGGAAAAAGTATCAACTACTGTTGATCAGCTCTGCCTTCACCTCCCTCCACAGAGCCATGGTGTTCACCAAGTTGGATCTCTGAAATGCCTACCATCTCATTCTCATCTGGGAGGGGGACGAGTGGAAGACGGCTTTTAACACCCCCCTAGGGCATTGCGAGTATACCGTGATGCCCTTTGGCCTCACCAACACCCTGGCCATCTTCCAAAAACCTGGTCAACACTGTGCTCCAGAACATCCTCAACTGGTTTGTATTTATAAATTTGGATGGCATCCTGCTCTTCTCCCGCAGCTTGGAGGAAACACCAATGATGTGTCCGTCAGGTGCTGGAGTGCCTGCTGTGGAACCGCCTCCATGTCAAGGCGGAGAAGTCTGAGTTCCATGCACAAACCATCTTCTTCCTAGGTTACATTATGTCTGCAGGAAAGATCAGGATGGACCTGGCCAAGATTACGGCGATAAAGGGGTGGCCCCGACCCGAGAGCCGCAAACAGCTCCAGTGGTTTTGTGGGTTTGCAAACTTTTACCGCCGCTTCCTCATGAATTACAGCCGCATCGTGGGCCACTTGACCGTGCTCACCTCCACAGCCACAAAGTTCCTCTGTAATTCGGGAGCAGAGGCGGTTTACCAGGAGCTCAAGGCCCACTTCATATCTGCTCCTCATCTAGCCAGACCCAAGTCTCCAGTTTGTGGTGCAGGTGCGGTACTCTCACAGTGCTCACCCACTGATAATAACCTTGACCCTTGTGCATTTTTCTCAAGGAAGCTGAAACTCGCCGAGAAAAACTATGACATCAGTAACAGGGACCTCCTGGCAGTGAAGCTGGCTTTAGAAGAGTGGCGCCATTGGCTGGAAGGAGTGGAGCAGCTCTTTCTGGTGTGGACGGACCACAAGAACCTGGCGTATATCCAAACAGTTAAAGTGACTCAATTCCAGACAAGCAATGACCCGCCTGCACACCATGGAGGAGACCCCTAAGGAGTCCGAGCCCATTCTGCCTTCCACCCGGCTTCTGGCTGGTCTGACCTGGGAGACTGAGTCTATGGTCCGTCAAGCCCAGGAGCAGCAGCAAGACCCCAGAGGAGGCCCACCTAATGCCCTGTTCATCCCGGATTCCGTTCGCTCCACTGTGCTCTAGTGGACTCACTCCAGCCACCTGACTTACCACCCAGGGGTATCTAGAACAATGTCTATGCTGCGCTGAAGGTTTTGGTGGCCCTTCATGACTTGGTACACATGTGAGTTCATTTAAGCTTGCGCCATCTGTGAACAAAATAAGACTGTTAATAAGCCCAGTGCAGGCTTGCTTCATCCTCTGCCTGTTCCTAGACGACCGTGGTCCCACATCGCCCTGGATTTCATTACCGGTCTGCCTTAGTCAAATGGTAACAGACATCTTGTCAGTTGTCGATCGGTTCTCTAAGGCAGCCCACTTCCTGCCCAAGTTCCTGTCTGCCCAGGAGACGGGTGATCTCCTTGTGACCCATGTGTTTCATCTGCATGGATTACCTGTGGACACCGTCTCTGACTGAGGTCCACAATACACCTCCCAAGTCTGGAAAGCCTTCTGTTTAGTGTTGGGGGCCACGGTCAGACTCACCTTCCGATATCATCCCCAGAGCAGCGGCCAGACAGAGCGGCTGAACAAAGAGATGGAGGCCACTCCCCATTGCAGCACGTCTGAGAATCCGACTACCTGGACTGCACGGATCCCCTGGGTAGAATATGCGCACAACACGCTCCCCAATGCCTCTTCCGAATTAATGCGTTTGCAGTGCACCCATGGATACCAGCCCCATCTGTTAACGCACCAGGACGAGGAGATCACTGTCCCCTCAGTGGCCGTGCACATCCGCCACTGCACCTGGACCTGGCACCAGGCTGGCACTGTCCTACTGAGGGCCTCCCAGAAAACCCAGGATCAGGCCAACCATCATCGCTCCGCTGCTCCCGTCTACGCCCCAGGACAGCAAGTGTGGCTTTGGTCCAAGGACCTTACCTTCAGGGCCCCCTCCCCGGTCTCTGTATCTGCCCCCACCCACCAAGCCGCAAACAAGGCCCAACCAGTCACATACTAGACCCAAACAAGGCCCAATCAGTCCCAAACTAGACCCAGACAAGACTCAACCAGTGCCAAACTAGACTCAGATAAGGCCCAAAATGCCCCGAATGAGGTCCAAGTTCCAAACAAGGCCAAATTCCACCTGCAGGAGCCCCAAAGTCTAACATGCCCAACTTGAGTGTTGAGTCCAACACACCCTAAATAATCGCTGCCACCACACGGATGTTCTCTGGGCTACCTAGTTGATCCTGCCAGTAGCATATGCTTGTCTCAAAGATAGATTAAATCATTAATGACGAATCAGCATGGCGCAAATGAGGCCAAACGAGCACCTTACACCACCTTACAAGGTGGAAAAAGACCCAAACAAATCTCAGCCAGTCTCAAACAAGACCTAAACAAGGCTCAAAATGGCCCGAATAAGGCCCAAGTTCCAGACAAGGCCAAACTCCACCTGCAGAAGCCCCAAAGCCTAACATGAGGCCCAATGAGACCCAAATTAAGGTCCAATAAACCCTAAATGAGGCTCAGCAAGGCCCAAACGAGGCCAAACAAGCACAAACAAGGCCCAACAAAACCTAAATAAGGCCCAAGTAGATCTGAACGTGGTTGCAGTACTCCTGAATGAACTCAACAGGCCAAATAAGTCCTGAACAAGGCCAAACAATACTAAACTAAGCCCAACGAACCCTGAACAAAATTTTACCAAGCCTCAACAAGTCCTAACAAGGTCAAACTAGAGTTGAATGAGGTCCAACTAAAGTCAAACTGAACACAACAGATTTTCACCCAAAACTGACAAGTGAGTAACTACCTAATGATAAAATCATTTATACAGAGCAGGTGCAGTCCATTGTTTGCTGATCCTGTGTTTATTTGATTTTTCACAAAGTGCCCTTTACAGTTGAATAAGCACAGCTCTTATTTGGATTATGTATACAGATACTGGCCAAACAAAAACAAACTGAACCCAAACAAAGCCCAATTGTCCTTTAAAAAAAAAAAAAAAAAAAAACGAGGCCAAACTACATCTGAACAAGCTTGAGTGGGACCCAACAAGCCCTAAAGGAAACCTAGCTAGACCCAAACAAGGCCCAAACAAAACCAAACTAGACCCAAACAAGACCCAACCAGTCCCAAACAACACAAAACTAAACCCAAACAAGGCCCAACATGCTCTGGATGAGACCCAATGAGTTCTGAACTAATTCCAGTAGGACCTGTTCAAGGATAAGGTGGTACCTGAACACCGTAGGCCAAAGGGCGATGATCAGCATTGTTGTTGTATTTTCGCTGTTACTGTCAGTTTCTATCACAGTAAAATTTATTTTATCATTTATTTTCCCCTTGCACAACCAAAGTGAGAGTTTTGTCCCTTATGTAAGACACAAAGTCAACCATATTTTTGATGGGTGTTGGACCAAATTTGCCCCTTGCCTCCGGTCCTGTTTGCAATATTTCTGGTCAAGATCTTCAGGTGCAGCTAAGGTGAAGAGGATCCTGTTTGGGAACCTCAGAGTCGTGTCTCTAGTGTATGCAGATGACATGGTTCTTTTTGTTTCATCAAGTCGTGACCTTCACTGCATACTGGGGTGTATATGGACTTCAGACTTGGCCTGTCTGCCCATACCAACTGTGAAATCAGTCTAGGAGAACACAGTGGTCTATAGTATCAAAGCCTGAACTTAAGTCAGGTTTTTTTCTTTTCATATTTGACATCTAGTCATTCTCAACCTTGACGAATGCTGTCTCAGTGCTATGATTGGTCTGAAAACCTCAGTGGTATTTTGTTTAACTGATTAACATTAAGCTTCTGGAGGTGGTTTCATGTACATATGATGATAAACAAAGTGAATACGCCAGTGATGAGGTGCGCTGCTGCTGTGGGTGTCTCATTCAGGAACCCTTAAGAAAGGAAGCTTTTAATTGAGTCAGGAGGATCCAGTCTGATTCACACAATGTCCCCAGTTTTTGCTGAGGTCGATGCGTTTAAGGTCCTTATTATGACTTTATCTGATGATATACACAGCACTGTTTCACTTTTGCAATTCTGTGTGAATGTGTAACAGTTATTTGTAGTAAGTTCAGTGTTAAGTTTGGTTTACAAATTAAAACATGGATGAAGATAAATGCTACACAGGTATCCTATTTCATACTTGGTGCCTATTTTGACACTGGGCTGCTCAAGTACTTGTATTATATTATTATTTCATTGTTATATATTTTAATCATTTTTGCTAATCTGTTTCTCATTGTGATTATCTGCATGAACAGAAGCCTACATGAGCCCATGTACCCGTTTCTGGTCAGCCTGTTTGCTAATGAACTGTGTGGTAGTACAGGGTTGTTTCTATTCCTGCTGGTTCAGATCCTCTCTGACATTCACATTGTTTCTGCTTCTTATATTTACTGCAGGTTTTCTGTCGCTTGTGTGGATTTTTTCACCTTAGCCATCAAGTCTGATGACAGATATCTTGCTATTTGTTGTCCTGGTCTTACTCTCTGGGTATTCTCAATGTTTTCCAAAGCTCCTCCAAACTTCTTTAGAAGGCATCAAAATGTCTCAATTTATTGCTTACAGCCTGCTGTAGACAGAACATTAGTTCCAACATTTGATCCATGCATCTGTTTGTTGCCGTGTTGTTTCAAAAATACCTAAAATGTTAACTGAATGTGAAACTTTAAAAAAAGCAACGGTTGGAGACTTCTGGTGGCGACGATGTAGGAGTAGGTCGCATGAAGAGGTCTCCTGGTTGAATTGTTAATATATACCTGTAAACACCACAACTGATTTTGGAAAGTGATGGACTACGGTAACAACGTAAACTTGGTCAAGAAATGAATGGTTCTAAATCTAAAGCGAGTAATACATCGAGCTGCCCAGTCACTGGTGGCGGAGCGGCTACTGTAGCTAGCAAACTTGCTAAAATGGCAGCCGTGAGCTCAGATGCTAGCAACATTCCTGGTCTCAACAATGACTCGTCTGACGTTTTATCAATGACCCAGCTAATTTCAGAACTGGAGAAGCAACGGGCTTTGCTCTGGGAAGACATGTCAGTATTAACCCAGGAGTCTGTTAAACCACTGCAGACCTCGGTGGATGCACTTGGTGAAATGGTAAATAATTTTAATGGCCGCTGCAGAAACCCTGACCGGGGATAACTTTGAGCGCATAACAAGCACGGGAAAAACAATGACGATTCTGCAAGCCCAGAACAAGTCTCTTCATGACCGCCTCGACGATCTTGAAAACAGGTCCCGCAGAGTCAACCTCCGGATAATTAACATTCCCGAGGGCAGTGAAAAGGGCTGGGATTCTGTCGGATCCCGCCGCTTGCCGGTACATCTGGACGCTTCTCCCAAAAAGGACCTAGACCCCTGACTGTTCCGTCCTTGCTGGAAATCTGGATCCCTCGCCCCGACAAGGACCGGCTTCATCCCTGGCTCTCCCCTCTGGCCAGCGTTGCTCTCCGTCGCCCCATCTGTAGTGCGTGGGCCCTCCGAACCACCGGTCCTCAGGAGCCTGCCTTACCCTCTCCCTCCCAGCAGTGATTCTTGCCTCAGTTAACTTAATTTAATTATTCATTTTAAGCTCATTTTTAGGATATGAACAAAGAAAACTAAATGATCAAGTTGTGGATGTATTAAAGTGTCAATAGCAGGCATATTAACCCATCAAAGTGCCAAAGTGTCAACAATATGAATATTAGCACACCAAAGTATCAATAACCTGGTTAATAACACACCAAAGTGTCAAAACCTGGACATTAATGCACCAAAGTGTCAATCATCTGGATATTCATGACGGTTCTTGGAATGTGACAGGAGCAGCAAACATCCAGAAATTGCTCAGGGTTCAGACGTTAACTGTGCATTTCGGTTTCATTGCTGATGTTTTGCTCAATCAGCGAGCAGCAGATGCTGTGATGATGACGTCATGTTTCTGCCGTTAAAGTTTAAAACCGGCTGAAGCAGTTGCAGTTCGGTGCGGTGGCACCATGTTGACTGTTTGGATATTTGTTTCATTGCTCTTCTTTCTACCACATTATCCTGACAGTAGGCAGAGGACACATTTTACTTCATGAATCAAATGTATATTATCCATCCAAGTTTATTGTTTTATCTGCACATTTTTCCCAAAAGCACACATCCGTATATCACAGAATAGTCTTTATATTTCTTTGCACTGAAAGGATCTGTGACTGCTTTACAGGTGAAAATGTGATGATGATGAACTCCACACAGGTTTCACATTTCACTCTTGCTGCCTACTTTGATACTGGAGTTTTTAAATACTTATATTTCCTGATTATTCTGACTGTTTATGTTTTAATCATCAGTGCTAATGTGCTTCTCATTGTGATTATCTGCATGAACAGAAGCTTACATGAGCCCATGTACCTGTTTCTGGTCAGCCTGTTTGTAAATCAACTGTATGGTAGTGCGTTGTTGTTTCCATTCCTGCTGGTTCAGATCCTCTCTGATATTCACACTGTTTCTGCAGCTGTTTGTTTTTTGCAGATTTTCTGTTTACATTCATATGCTGGTGTCGAGTTTTTTAACTTGGCTGTTATGTCTTATGACAGGTATCTTGCTATCTGTTATCCTCTGCAATATAACACACACATGTCATGTAAGAGAGTTGCTTTTCTGATTGCTGCCTCTTGGTTTCCTCCTTTTCTTATATTAGCTACCCAAACACCTTTGACTTTCTCTTTACAGCTGTGTGGAAACATCATTAACAAAGTGTACTGTCACAACTATTCCATAGTTAAACTGGCCTGTTCCGACACTACAGTCAACAACATCTATGGACTCTTTACATCATGGATCACATTAATTAGTCTTTTAACTTTAATTCTTTACACCTACACAAAGATCCTCAGAGTGTGTTTTTCTGGTTCCAAACAGACCAGACAGAAAGCTCTCAGCACCTGCACACCTCACTTGGCTTCTCTGCTCAACTTCTTTTTTGGTTGTATGTTTGAGGTTGTACAGAGCAGGTTCAACATGAACAGTGTGCCGAGTATGCTGCGTATATTTTTGTCCTTGTATTTTCTAACATGCCAGCCGTTCTTCAACCCTGTACTGTATGGACTGAAATTGTCCAAAATCCGTCATGCGTGCAAAAGTCTGTTTTCTGTGAAGTGAATTTGTTCTGGTTGAGAAACAATAAAAGCATTGAAGTCTTTGTTGTGTCGACCACAGAGCTGTCTGAATTAAGGTCGAGTTTCCTCTGAAACATGCAGGTTAACAGCTGTGAAAGATTTATCAGCTGTTAAAAACATTTCCATGTGCTTGTCTTCATTACTTTTGTGTTAACATTTAAAACACTTTTAAAAAGGGATGCCTGGGGTCACGTGATGGCGGCGAAGTGGTAGCAGCACTTTGACGGCTGCTCTGGGCCACTTGGCTACATTTGTTTTATTATCTTGACAATCCACTTACTTATTTTGTGATTTTTCTGCGGACATTGCGGGCTATGTCCCTAGAAACATTTTGGCCACAATCTTTTGACAATATGGGAAAACCCAAGACTCGGAGAGATAAAGATGGTGCATCACCGCAGGACAACGATTTACATCAAGATGGCGAGGGACCTGCTAGCTCCGAGGCTAACCAAGTCGTCGTCGACCTCGATCCTGCCATGGCCAAGGCCTTTGAGGTTATGACTGCAAGTATAACCAAAGTTATTGACGATAAGCTTAGCCCATTGTCTGAGGCTGTCCGCCTGCACACCGAAGATATTAAGGCCGTAAATACACGGCTTGACGTAGCGGAGGCTAGGATACTAGCATCTGAAGACTCTGTGTTAGCTTATGAAGCCAGGATCGGACAACTGGAGAAGACGGTCACGCTATTGTCTGAAAAGGCGGACATGGCTGAGAACTACAGCAGACGTCTAAATATCCAACTTCTGGGTCTCGCTGAGGGCTTGGAGACGAGTCAGCCGGTTGCATTTTTTGAGTCATGGCTGCCTCAGTTCCTCAAGATGGACGCGGATGCCGGGCGCGTTCGGCTGGAGAGGGCCCGTCGAGTACTTGGGTCGGGGCCGTCGAGTGGTGGCAGACCCCGGCCGCTGTTGCTACGTTTTCATGCTTTTCAAGATAAACAACATGTGATGGAGGCAGCACGCCGAGCTAGCCAAGGTGGGGCTATTGTTTTCAATGGCTCCCGACTCTTCTTCTATCATGACTTCTCCACGGCCGTCGTGAAGAAGCGCAAGGCGTTTGATGTGGTCAAACGTAAGCTACGTGATCAAGGAATATCCTACGGTATGTTCTATCCGGCCACTCTACAAGTTTCTCATAATGGTGCTAAGAAGAGATACATCTCTCCGGAGGAGGTTGATGCTTTTTTAAGCTCTCTCAATGACTGATTAAAGTGCTCATGTATGCCCTATGTTGTACCCTCGCGTCTACAGAGTTAAATTGGGATTGTCAATATTTTTTGTTTAGTTCAGGTCTATGCCAAGTGGCCTAAGCATTAGTTTGTTGCTTGCATATCTATGCTCTGCTGGAGAATAGCAGATTATGAGACTGTTATCCCTTTTATTTTAGGGAAAGACCCTATTATTTTGTTATTGCTTATTTTTTCTGTAACTGTTCTGTTTTTTATCTGTTCTTCATCTTTTAAGTATGCTCAGACATGGGACATTTTTTATTTTTACTTAGTTATCTTTTCCACATTTTGCCTGCATTTATACGCTTACTTTACACGGTGTTATGATACATTCTAATGTAAATTTAAAATTTTGTTCCTGGAATGTGAGAGGCTTGCAAAAATCCACAAAAAGAGCAGCAGTGTATTCTTAGTTAAAGAGAGAGGAGATTTCCTTTGCATTCCTTCAAGAAACTCACCTTGAAAACAAGGATTTTAGTAAATTATGTAGGGGCTGGGTCGGTCAAATTTTTGCTACTTCTTACTCTTCTCATGCCTGAGGGGTTGCAATTTTAGTTAACAAAAAAACTCCGTTCACAGCTACAGACTGTGTCAAAGATTCATCTGGACATTTTGTTAGGGTCTCAGGGACACTTTATGGTCAAACTATTTCACTTTTAAATTTATACTGTCCTCCTGGCTACTCACCTGACTTTCTTTCAAAAGTTTTCTCAGAATTTGCAAATACGGCCTCTGATCACTCATTTGTTGCAGGTGATTTTAATTGCACTCTCATCCCCTCTATGGACAAACTCCCTGTACATAATCTGTCAGTGTCTAAACAGGCCAAGATGCTCATATCTGTATGTCAAGACATAAATTATTGTGATGTATGGCGATGTCTACACCCTTCAAACTTAGTTTACTTTCTTCTCTTCTCCCCATAAAAGCTATTCTAGGCTTGATTACTTTTTCATACCTTCTTCGAATATATCCCATGTTACTTCATGTTCTATTGGTAATATTATTCTTTCTGACCATGCTCCTATATATATGGTTTATAACTTTACACATAGTGGTGCCCTATCTAAATTTTGGAGACTGTCCCCCTTTCTTCTCAAAGATGACCGTTTCATTTCTTATCTGACCTCTGAACTGAAGATTTTCTTCAGTATTAATTTGGTGTCTGTAGAAAATCCTTGTATTCTCTGGGAAACCTGTAAGGCTTATTGTAGGGGATTGATTATCTCTTATGTGGCATCCAGGAGGCGTCAAAGGATGGAACATGCGGAACATCTACAGTGTGCTCTAGCTGAAATAGAGAGAAAATATTCTTCTACTCCCGATCCTGAACTACTTAAGGAGATCTCTGCTACCAGAGTAGCTATGAATACTCTGCTAATTCAGAAAGCAGAATATTCACTAAAGTTTGCTAGGCAGAAGCTATATGAATCTGGAGATAAACTGGGTAAATATCTTGCAAATCTTGTCAAAAAACAGTCAGCCGCTCAGACCATAGTTTCTGTGGTAGGCCCGAATGGTTGTAGATATTTAGACACAAAATCTATAAATGCAGAATTTGTAACTTTTTATTCGAACTTATACAAGTCAGAACAACCACATAATGCTTTAGATCTCATGCACTGTTTTTTTCTGATATCACTCTTCCACAGATCACTGAAGCTCAGAGACAATGTCTTAATGCCCCAATTACTAGAGAAGAGGCTTTCTTGGCATTGAAATCTATGCCGTCAGGAAAAGCCCCGGGGCCAGACGGTTTTGGGTATGAATTTTATAAGGTGTTTGGTGATACCATCATAGACCCCATGTTAGCCATGTTAAATCATTCATTTTCTACCGGTATCCTTCCTCCCTCCTTGAGAGAGGCTGATATTTCGCTTATTCTCAAGAAAGGAAAAGACCTTGAAAATTGTGCCTCCTATAGGCCTATTGCTCTGCTCAATTCAGATCAAAAACTACTTTCAAAAATTCTGGCTTTGCGGTTAGAAAAAGTGCTCCCGGATATTATTTGTAATGATCAGACTGGTTTTATCAAGGGTCGGCACTCCAGTGACAATATGAGACGACTGCTTAATATTATTCAGTTACTCCACGACTCCAAGGACCCCACATTGGTGATTTCTCTCGACGCTGAAAAAGCGTTTGATCGCGTGGAGTGGCCGTACTTATTTTATGTTCTGGGTAAATTTGGCTGTGGGGACACCTTCATTAGGTGGATTCATATTTTGTACAATTCTCCTACTGCGTCTGTCATAACTAATGGGCTCAGATCCAGTAACTTCTCTCTTTTCTGAGGTAATAGACAGGGAGACCCTTTGAGTCCTCTGCTCTTTAATGTTGCCATTGAGCCATTAGCTCAAGCAATTAGGCAGAACAAAGTCATATCTGGCATTTTAGTAAATGAGAGAGAGCACAAAATCTCCCTTTATGCAGATGATGTGCTGATTTTCCTGTCTCATCCTCAATCATCTATTTTGGCCCTAATAAACACCATTGCATTATTTAGTGAATTCTTCGGCTATAGGATTAACTTCTCTAAAACAGAAGCCATGCCACTTGGGTCCTTGGTGTCTGTTCCTGAGCTGTCTATACCCTTTCCTTTTCGCTGGTCTCCTTCTGGATTTGTCTATCTGGGTATTTCGGTAACACCCTCATTTGAGCTGTTGTATAAAGCTAACTATCCGCCTCTCCTGGATGCCATAAAAGCAGATTTAGACCGGTGGGCTTCTTTGCCTATGTCCTGGCTCGGTAGGATTTCCCTTATAAAAATGTGTATTTCACCCAGATTACTTTACCCTATCCAAATGATACCACTCTTATTGACCAACAAAGTCATTAAATTGCTTGAAGGATGGCTGAGCTCTTTCATCTGGAGTAAAAGAAAACCTAGGTTAAAAATGTCTAAACTCCAAAGACCTTGTTTGGATGGCGGTCTGGACATGCCCAACTTCAGACAATATCAGCTAGCTGTGCACCTGAACTTAATAACACAATGGTTTAGGAATAATGCCGCCTCGGTGTGGATAGATATTGAATCCTCTCAATGCATCTGTCCTCTTTGGAACCTTCTCTTTGTGAAAAGTGGTGTCAAAGAATTATGTACTAATCCAATTTCTCTAAATACTGTCAAGGCTTGGAAAATGGTTTGTAAATTGGAGAGCAACTGTAATACATCCCCTCTCACCCCAATTTTAGACAATCCAGATTTTCTGCCTGGCTGCGAGGATCAGGGCTATAAAATCTGGTCTGAAAAGGGCCTTACAAAATTAGGGGATCTATTTGAAAATCGGGGCTTGTTATCGTTTACTCAGGTGCAGCAAAAAATTGATTTGCAGAGATCAGATTTCTTTAGATACCTTCAAATCAGACACTTTATTACCAAAGATACAACTTTAACAAAAGGCGATTTGTCTCATATAGAGAATATACTCTGTACACACTCGGGTAAAAAATCAATGTCTGTATTTTACAAAGCTATAACTTCTGTCTCTCCCTCTGCTTCAGTATCTGTAAAATTGGCTTGGGAAAGGGATTTGGATAATCAAATAGATCCTGATGTTTGGTGTAAAATATGGAAAAAGGCTGCTAAAATCTCCATTTGTAATCGAACCAAGTCAATTCAGTTCAAAATTTTGCACCGGATCCATGTAACTCCTGTTCTTAAAAATAAGATTGACCCTAATTTTTCCTCTTATTGCTGGAAATGTAAGAGTGCAGTAGGTGACTATTTTCATTGTATGTGGTTGTGTTCCAAGATACAAAATTATTGGTCTGGTGTTGTTAAGGACCTATTTTTTATCTTCAATGTAATCATACCCATGGACCCCAAACATCTCCTCCTAGGCCTCGTGGACCCACGTATTGACTCAAAACACAAGCGACTATTTAACCTGTTGACTTTCACTACCAGAAAGAACATATTGTATTTTTGGATCAAAGACTGTGCTCCCACAAAAAAATCCTGGCACAATCTTACAATGGAATGCATTCCCAGTGAATATATCTCATGCATATTTAACTCTTCTTTAGACACTTTCTACTCTACCTGGGACCCCTATCTGAAATTTATCGGCCCGTTACTAGCCTCTCATGTACTCAAAGGATTTCCCTCTCGTTAATTCATAAATTGTCCTTTTATTTCGAGTGACATTTTACTGTACTCGTCTGCCTCTATCATTCTGTCCCTGTGTTCTGTCTGAGCTATGTTGTGTGTTGAAAATCTAATAAAATCAAAAAAAAGGGATGCCTGTGTTCATTTGTCACACTTTAAATAGAAAAAAACCCACAATATATTAAATACACACATAAATCTGCCTTCATATTTGTGTCATCTGTAGAGATTAATTATTGTCAGTTTCAAAAAGAAGGTGAATTAGTGCCTTTACTCTTTATGTGCTTTGATACGGACCTCACTATGATTCAGTCCATCAGATTATTGTTCTGCTCTGTTTTATTCATCTATTCATCAACAGACAGCTACACAATAAAACTATCAAACTTCATATATTCAAAGGAAATCACTTTAATTTGTGACCAAAACAAAGTGAAACTAAAGTTACTGATTAAATATTCTCTGTAATCAATCTAAATTGATCGGTTTTCTTATTTGTGTTCTGTCAGCTGCAGTACCAGCAGTTTAAACGGACCAAACATAAAAACAGACTTATGTGATTTCTGCATCACCAACTAAATACATGTGGGGTTCCCATGACTTTAGTATAAGGAGAATACTTCTGTACTATACAATATATGTATAATGCCCCTGCACTTTACTATATATGTACAATACGCCTGTACGATACTATTTATTCACAATTCACCGCAGATGCCTACCCTTGTTCCACCAGGATGGTTATTTCTGTTGCACAGCGCACTCACTTCCACTTTTGATGCTGTAACATCAAGCGCGGAATCCGAATTTCAATTAATTGCCAAAATAATCGATAGAATACTCGATTACTAAAATAATCAATAGCTGCAGCCCTACTTCCGACCTGTTTTCCGACAGGTTGTGCTTGACTACATCATCTGTAGATCATCATCTTCATCTTCTATTTATAAACTAGTTGGGATGATACCACTCTGTGTATACGGTCTATGTTATATCATATTGTATATAACCATACTGCATACAGGGCCCTCTTACTGCTTCTTTTGGATTTCAGGTTAGATACTAACTTAAACTTTGTTGTCTTAGTGCTTGTGGAACACCACCCAGTGGTTCAAGTTCTGCAGATGGTGCCGAGGTCAGTGGAGTGTACAACGGATACAGCGCTCCCCAAACCTCATCAACACGAGGAGGAACGTGGTCCGGCAAACCAGATCGTTAAAGACCCCCACCACCTCAGCAACAGACTGTTTCCATGGCAACGCTCTGGCCAGCGCCTGAGACTATACTATGAAAGTGGATATTTAAGGCAACAAGCCCCAACCAAGGCCCAACCAGTCACATACTAGACCCAAACAAGACCCAAACAAGGCCCAAAATGCCCCGAATAAGGCCCAAGTTCCAAATAAGGCCAACCCCACCTGCAGAAGCCCCAAAGCCTAACATGCCCAATATGAGCCCCCAAAAAAGGTCCAACAAACCCTAAGTAAGGCTCAGCAAGGCCCAAATGAGGCCAAACAAGCACCAACAAGGCCCAACAAAACCTTAATAAGGCACAACTAGATCTGAACGTGGCTGCAGTAGACCTGAATGAACTCAAAAGGCCAAATAAGTTCTGAAAAGGCCAAACAATCCTAAACTAAACCCAACAAACCCTGAACGAAATTTGACAAAGCCCCAATAAGTCCTAACAAGGTCAAACTAGACCTCAATGATGCCAAACTAGATCCAAACTAAACACAACAAACCCGAACAAGGCCCAACCAGTCCCAAACAATACCAAACTAGACCCAAACAAGGCCCAACATACCCTGAATGAGACACGAGTCCTGAAATAATTGCACTCGGCCCTGTTCAAGCACCATAAGCCAAAGGGTGATGATCAGCTTTGTTGTTGTATTTTAGCTGTTACTATCCATTTCCATCATAGTAAAATTACATTTACGTTCCCCTTGTACAACCAAAGTGAGAGTTTTGTCTCTTTTTTTAGGGCCACTCCTGCTCAACTTACACTGCATTTTAGCTTTTACAGTCTCTACCACCTCAGTATTTTTGACTTCATGACTTTATAAAACATTTTTAAGGGATCTTTTCTTATCGTGTCCTGTTATTGCAAAGCCTTGAAGAATAGTCATTTTGCATTTCACTGCACATACTGTATCAGCATATGAAAAATTAAACTCCTGATTCTTAAGTCACATCAGTGGTACATTTTGGGTTACGGGTTATAAAAATAAAACTGACCTGACCGTGGCAGTGCATTAAATGTGAAGCTGATTCTGTGATTGCTGTGTAAAGCCGAAGTATTTAATAATATTTAAACAATGCAATTTGTCAGGTGAGGTGCTTCCCTAATTAAAGGTTAAATATTGTGATCGGCACTTGATTCTCTTTTGCTCAAGTTTTTCTAAGTTTAGTTTTTACAGTAACTGTAGTCTACAGACCCTATATTTCGATAATTTGTTTCACCTCTGAGTAAAGGCAGAATCAGATCTCCTTTCCAGTCATGGAGAGTGTAAAACAGTTTCGCATCACCATGAAAATAAAACTATTTTATTAAACATATGAAGTGCAGGCAAATTAGTACGGCAAAATCATTAATAAAAATCCTAAAGTAAACACATTCAGTTTCTTAGTGTTGTTGATATTGTTGAAATACACTCAATATTTTTAAAAGTCAAGTTTTTTTACTGCATGTAAACTGCTGCTGAAACACTGCAATTTGCTGAAGGGGATCTAGAAAGTACATGAAGTAATATTCAAACTGCAAAAACTCGGAAAACTTTTTGCCCTGCATCAGCTCTTTATTATCACAACTTGGTTTTTCAATCCGTAAAATAAATAAAATAAAAAAAAACAGATTATCATTGCTGACACCAGAGCAGTCAAAGACACACTTTTATTCTTTTCTCTTGTTTGTCCAGCTGAACAAATCTGGTGAATAATCTGCATTTCCACAACACAATGTGACTCTTACAGATGATGCGTATTTTAGACATGTTTAGTCCGTACATTACAGGGTTAAAGAGCGGTTGTACTGTTAGAAAATGTAAAGATAAAAATATTTGCAGAATGTTTGGCACATTGCTCAGATCAAATCTGTTTTCCTAAGATTTCAAAGCTAACACCAACTGAGAAGTTGAGCAGAGAAGCCAGGTGAGGTATACAGGTGCTGAATGCTTTCATCCTGCTCTGTTTACGACCAGAAAAACACACTTTAAGGATTCTCACGTAGGTGTAGAGGATGACAGAACCCAAAACACAGAGTGTGAGGGAAGCAGCAGTGACTTCAAACATATCATTGACTCTGGTGTCATAACAGGCCAGTTGTATGATGGAGTAGTTGTTACAGTACACTTTATTAATGATGTTCCCACACAGCAGCAAAGAGGCAGTCAGTGATGTTGTGAGACCAAGGACAAAAACAGGAAGTAACCACATCACTGCAATCAGAAAAGCAACCTTATTGAATGTCATACGTGTGTTATATTGCAAAGGATAACAGATAGCAAGATATCCGTCATAGGACATGACGGTCAAGTTAGTAAGTTCAACATTGTCATAAGTGTATAAACAGAAAACCTGCAGGAAACAGAGTGAAGCTGAAACAGTGTGAACGTCAGACAGGATCTGAACCATCAGGAATGGAAACAACCCTGTACTACCAAACAGTTCATTTACAAACAGGCTGACCAGAAACAGGTACATGGGCTCATGGAGGCTTCTGGTTTTGCAAATGACAACAATGAGAAACCCATTGGTACCGACAATAAAAACATAAACACACAGAACAACCATGAAAAATAAGTACCTAAAGAGATGCATGTCAAAGTAGGCAGCAAGATGCATTTTGTGCTGTTTACATTTGGATAATAGATATACATTGAGAACTGCTCTCCTTTGGGGGGCTGGTGGGAGAGAAAAAATACTGGAAAAAATGATATTCTGGAAGTCCTCTCTGTCATACTGTATCATACGTCATGTTGATGCCAGTGAAATTTCTTCCAATAAAGACAGTCAATAAAATTTTTTTTAAAAAAGCAACGGTTTTCCTCATTTGAGGAGCTGAAGTCATGAAATGTTGATGTGAACAATTACTAATGGATTATTGAAGTAGCTTAGAGATGATCTAATTTCAGCTCAACTTTTTTTAAACATCTCTGAATTTATGCAACTGACTGACTGTGACCAGACAGAATCTTTAATCTACATATCTGTAATTATTTTCTGACAAGTTTGAGATATCTACTTCATTCGGACCACTTCAAACTTAATGTAAGAAAGTATAAAGGACATAATAGATATGTTCATTTGAGGGGAACTGAAGATATTTTTAACTAGCACTATGAGACAGAGGCCCAGTCAGTCTCAATTCAGGCAGAATTCTGGAAACATGTTGCTGCAGAGTTTAATTATTTGATATTTGGGACACAAAAATATGTTCTGCACAACATTTTTGGCTGAATTTTAAGAATTTCATATGTTTTCAGACACTGGGAATTTTTCTGTTTTCACGTTAGGGAAAATATTATTCCTGGGAAGGCATTTTAAGGCTACAATATCTCCCAAAATTTAACTCCCACAGCCAAGAAATTTAATGTAATACAGACAAAATAGTGCACAGCAGATCAAATTACTGAAAGGCTCCAGCTCAGGACAGAATTATTATTATCACAGGGCCCTTAAAAATGTGAGAAAGTGCAAAATTTACAAACAAGGATAGTACTGTGATCCCAGAAGTCTCTCTATAGAGAGAGACTTCTGGGATCACAGTGTGTGTGTGTGTATTTCTACTAAAATAAAGTCTTTGGTCGACATTTCACCAATTTTTGAGGCTTTAACATCAGCGAATATGATGTGAAGCAAATATGGCAAGACAATGTGTATACACACACACACACACACACACACACACACACACACACACACACACACACACACACACACACACACACACACACACACACACACACACACACACACACACACACACACACACACACACACACACACACACACACACACACACACACACACACACACACACACACACACACACTTTAAGAAGACACCCTGAATTGAAAATTCTGAACTCTTTCAGGGTAGATACAAAAATACACAAATTCCAAGGTCTTAAAAAAAACATATTAAATTCTCAAAATCTAGCCAAAACATTTCTCAGGACTTAGTTTTGGGTCCAAAATAACAATAAGTAAACACTGGACAAAAAGTGAAACGGAAACGAAACGCCGCTATCTGAAATCACACGGACTGACCTTAGAATTAAACTGTAAATTCGTTAAGTCACCTGAAGTGTAAACATCTGTAATGAGAAAAACAAATGATTACAGTGAAGAATGGACTCTGAATTATTCTTTTTGACTGGTAGGATATCTGCAATACTACACATTATAGCTGTTAAATCATATATTGCCATAATAACGTGTTTTAAATTCAGGACAAGCAAATAAAGTTTCCCTGCATGTTCATAAAACCTCACTGGAACATTTTAAATATCTGATAATAAACACATTTTCACACATAGAATCTGTATATTCTGAGTTTTCTCTTTTAAACTTTCCAACAGTCCTTGAACTAGCCACAGTTCAGTCAGGAAGTTTAACCAAATCTAATGTTAAAATTCTAATATTTCAGTAAAATCTAACATATTCTCTGGGTTTTGATTTGGGTTACTTCCTGTTTTATTTTCTAACTATCCCAATCCTTGCGTCTCTTGTTTTTTTACTTGCTAGTTTTGTCCATTTCAACTGTCGTCTCCGTCTATGACTAGTTTTGTCTTTCCCTTGTGCTGTGTCGTATTTGCTCTGCTGTTTTGTCTCCTGTTCATCAGGTTTACGTTTTTACTTTTTTGTAGACTAGTTACACACTTGGACCTTTTGTTTGCACTTTTCTTTGACCTCCAGACGTCTTTTGTTGGCCTTCCTATGCTTCGGCCTTTAGAGTACTAGTGATTAAAGTTTCTTTTGTGATTTCTCCTGCCTCCCTGTGATGTCTGCTTTTGGTTCCTTCACTGCTAATCCCAGATGAAATAAAATTCGCCCTGCATGTCTCATTTAAAAATTCAGCAAAAATTAACCTGTCTGCATCAGATTCTGCAAAAACTAAAAATTCCATGTTCGTCGAAAGTGATTTGATAATCCTTGAATGAATCAGCTGTGACCAGTAGTTAATTTGAGTTTTCAGCTGAACTGTAGGCAGTGTTCACGTATAACAAAGAGGGGATAAATGTATAAAAATGCAAATAGTTAAAAATCTATAGCATGTATATTTTTTTCCAGAATTGGACACTTGGTGACCTGCTGATTCCAGGTTTATACCAATTTTGCCGAATAAATAATCAAACAAATTCAGCTTTTTTCACCCCCTGATTTCTGACATTCTTTACAGAAGATATGTCTCAGTTCTCTCTCTACTTCTGGAGAATTTGTATTGCAGTGAGGAAAAAATGTGATGCAATAAACTGCTTGAAAAGTCAGAGGGTTAAACAGAAGGACTGGGGGTCACAGCTTTTGGCATCTAATTCTTTAAAATTCCTGCATTTTGGTGAATCTTTATGCCTCAGTTTGTTCCTTTGCTGCATCAGAAGGGGAACAAAGTTGTATTTATGTAAAGGAAAATTCTGGCACCAGGTGACCGTTACATGAAATATATAGAGAGAGTATATATGTGCACATTATCCTCAGTAAGTGCAGTGGCTGTTTAAGCTCATGATAATTCTTACTTGGAGGATAAAAAAAAGACCAAGTGCTAGAGAATCAAGACCTTCTACTGTCTGAAGATCCAACAATCATGAAACACAAGTTCACAACTAGATTTATTTCAGTGTTTAATGTGATTCATTTTCATTTAAACTGTTGGTACACAATCACTTGCATCGTTGTTTTCAAAGCAGCGCTGCGTTTCTGGTTGTGTCCCCCTGGAAGCTGGAGGTAATTACAGTGACAAAACCATCACGCCGTTTCTCTGAGCTCCAGAGGATACGAAACAACAACATGAAAAGCACAAATTTACTTTTTCATGCATCTGAACTGACCTACACTTCACCAAACAACAGCTGTTGACACAAAATGCGGATGTTGCTCATTTTCAGCCCGTACAGCAGCGGGGTGAAGAGCGGCTGGCATGTGAGGAAGTACAACGATAGTATGATGTCCAACATACTGGGCACGCTGCTCACATAAAACCTGCTCTGGACTATTTGAAAACAGCAACCAAAAGAAAAGTTCAGGATGGAAGCCAGGTGAGGTGTGCAGGTGCTGACGGCTTTCTGTCTGCTCTGCTTACAGCCGGAAAAGCACACTTTGAGGATCCTCATGTAGGTGTAGAGGATTAAAATTAGAGGAGTGATGATCGAGATGATGGTGTGAATGAGTCCATAGATGTTGTTGATTCTGGTTTCGGTACAGGTCAGTTTAACTATAGCGTAGTTTCCACAGGTGACTTTGTTAATGATGTTCCCACACAGCTGCAGAGGTGCACTCAGTGAAATCAAAACTACAATCATAAGAGAAGGGAACAACCATGCTAGAGCTATAAGCGTGGCCACCTTCTTTGACGTCATACTCGTTTTATACTGCAGAGGATGACAGATAGCGAGATATCTGTCGTAAGACATGACAGCCAGGTTTAAAAACTCCACACAAACGTAAGAATAAAGACAGAATATCTGCAGGAAACAAAGCGAATAAGAAACAGTGTGAACGTCAGACAGGATCTGAACCAGCAGGAGTGGAAACAACCCTGTACTACCATACAGTTCATTAGCAAACAGGCTGACCAGAAACAGGTACATGGGCTCATGGAGGCTTCTGTTCATGCAGATAATCACAATGAGAAACACGTTAGCACTGATAATCAAAACATACAGACACAAAATAATCATAAAACATAAATATTTAAACATGCCAGTGTCTAAATAGGCACCGAGTACAAAATATGAAACCTGTGTGGAGTTGATCGTCATCATTCAGGCTCAGAAAAGACTTCACAGGATGAACAGTGTCACATTTTCTTATAGATCTGCAACAGTTCAGTTATTTCTGTGCAGCTCAAGCATTTAAAAGTCAGGCAGCAGTTCATTATACAGAACACAGCAGTGAAACTCACAAAGCCCTAACTTACCATTCTGCAGCTGTACAACACTGAACTAACAGCACAGTGAGTCCTAACAATCACCTGACAGACACCTCCTCACTGAGCTCAACTCTGCTTCTTTTATCCTCTTTATGCATCGACGTCACAATACACTGACGTAGCAGCTCGAAACTCTCCTTCTCTGTGACTTAATGTATTTCTGTATGTCACTGTAAAAGCTGACATGCAGGACTTTTTCATGTAAAGTACACGACAGGAACAAGAAAAGCACTCAGAGAGCGCAGTACTCCGCCAAGACTGATTATTCCTCCACATGACATTGTCAGAAAAACAGCATTTGTTTATCAGTTATTGATGGTCAGAAATCACATCAACACAGAACGTGTCCATTTAACATAGATGAACCCACAAACAAAATGACCTTGCGCTGAGCAGACGGACTCAGAAACACCCCCACAATTTAATCAGTTGTTCCTTGAATCGTTTCAGATGGATAAGTCCCTTTAAGTCCACAGCGGTGGATTTGTAGTAGGATCGCAATTGTGATCATCAGCAGGCAGCTGACGTAGTGTTCACTTGTTGTCATAGTTACAGTGATGTCGTGCGACTATCTCACAATGACACACAAATCTTTACCAGACCATGAATCCAGACTATAAGCCGCATCACTGCCAAAATCTAATCACTTGGTCACTGTGTCATTTCTGACCTTCCCTGAAAAGTTCGTCCAAATCTGTTAGTCTGTTATTGAGTAATGTTGCGCACAGACAGACAAACAAACGTACGCCGATCGTCACATAACTCCACCGCGTTCCTTGGCGGAGTAATGAGGACAGCCCTGTGCACTTAAATGATTCTAAACAGTATCGCTGTAAGATAATCAGATTACTTCTAAGTTTCGATGGTTCTCCTGCTGGAATATTCCTTTGCAGACTGGGAGTCATCTAGTCAGCCAGTATTTTGGTTTATCCGTAGATATTCATGGTGCTTCTGCAAATGTCACCAACACCTTTTGCACTCAGCAGCCCCATATCATCACACTAACACCTCTGTGCTTCACTGTCAGGACTGTGCATTCACTGTGGTGGTCCTGGTCTGGCTCACATAAAACATTCTGGACTCCATCTGAGGCCAAAAAAATTATCTTTATCTCATCTGAACAAAAATGAGCTCCTAGCATTTATCAGGCTTCTTTTCGTGTTCTTTGGTAAAGTAGTGTCTTGAAGTTTTGGGAACAGTAAAAAAGTTTTTCAGAAACTCATTTCCATTGATAACCCCTGTGCCAAGTCTGAAGCAGCTGTCGTCTGTTTTTCACAGCTTTATGGTGAAAGTAGTTCACTGATTGTGGAGTCATTTCAGAAGCCCTGATTAGTGGTATTAGGACTCCTTCTATATCTCCCAATTACTGCTGCAACTGAATTTCACTGATTGACAATTGCTCATTGATCTCCCTGATTCCTTTTCCATCTTTCTGAAGTCTAACGATGAGATTTTTCAATTTCTCTGCCATTTCTTTTCCATGTGGAGCCATGATGTAGACGTGCAGATAGCCACGGCTTACAGGTCCAAAACTGAGAAAACAGTTCTGCTAAGTTCTGCTGTTTTCTACTCATTGTAGAACCATGCTGATGCAGTTAGGCTTACTGGAAGACTCAATACTCGGTGCAGTTTCAGTGATCACAGGTGTATTCACTTTTTGTTGCATTGAGTTTCTATGTTGGGGCCTGTACTTTCAATACAGTCTTTCCAAAGTATTGGTTTTGACGTTTACAAGAGAATTGAGAAATAACGCGATTATTAAGAGTTGACAATATTGAGAATCAATTGACCTTTATGTGATATTTGTACGGGGGTGCACTCACATCTGTTGTATACTGTAAATATTGTCCATTACATTCAAGCCAAACAAGTTCCCATTTGTGTCTTGCAGGAATGATGCTACAAGAGGGAAGTGTGCATGAACCCAGTAAGCACATAGAACCCACTGCGCATGTATGGAATGAACCTCGCATCCAATGGACAAGAAAAATCGTATAATATCGTATCATATAATAAGAAAAACGCTGCTTGTACCTGGGCAGAAGGAGGATTGTAAGTGTAGTCTGACCTGTGGAATGGTGGTCGAGTCATTGCTGCATCGCCGTCTCTGAAGGAAGAATAACAGTGGACCAAAGTTCGGTCTCCTCTGGTGGGGAAAGTGATGTGCTGGTGAAGTTGTGGAATCACCTTTTTCAGGTTGGCACTATTAAAACTCCCGGCCATGATGAGGGCAGCTTCCTGGTGGTTAGCCTGCTAGCTGGAGATAGCCTCATGTAGCTCGGCTAAGGCAGCGTCCATGTCCGCCTGCGGGTGAATGTAGACGGCACTGAGAATGACGGAGGTGACTTCCCACTGTTGGGAATAATACTTTAATAATAGTTTTAATGCTATAAATATTGGGTGTTGCATGTGAAATTAACTACGTGAAGAATGAATATAACTGACAGCATAACAGAAGCTGAATAACTGAGCATTTAACCACTGCTAATGCACAACAGCTACAAATTAACAGACAGAAAGGTCAAAGCTTCTGCTTCCCTGTGAGGCTCCACAACAACCTTGACAGGAAAAACAGAGAACACTCTGCACATGAACAAGACACCACATCCACCTCACTTCTGCGTTGTCGGAACTCACATACACACAACATTCAGTCCTCACAACACAGTAGAAACACCTCTACATTCACACATCGTCCTTCCGGGTGAAGATGGTCCGGATTGGCTGAGGACAGAAGATGTTTAGGGGGGTTCAAGTTTAAACTGCGGATTCCCCCAACTATAGACCAATCAGATAGAAGCACATTCTCATACAAAACTCTGTGTATTGTTAAGTTAGGCATTCTTTTTGGGGAAGTTGGCTACAACTATGCAATTCCCCCTAAAATATCAAAAATTTTTGCCGGTCCTGATGTGTATGCAAAGTTTCACACATTTTTGAGTAATTTTTGGCCTTCACACCATCAACCATCATGTCCCTGACATCCTTCAGAGATCAGTATAATGAGGTGACGTTGCTGCTGTGGGCGTCAGCTGATTACAAAAGGTTCTCAGCAGCAGAGTCTGAGCTCAGTGAGGAGGAAGTCTGACTGCAGCAGGTCACCACCAGGGATGGTAAGATTAGAGAAACTGTCTCAGCCGTTTTCTTCATTTTTAATGTCATCAACATTTTAACAGCAGTTCCAAGCAGGAGTTTACAGATTGAGTCTTACTGTCAGTTCCTCCTTTGAACAATGTCAAGAAGCAACAGGATCATGATCAACTCCACACAGGATTCATTTTTCACACTGAGTGCCTACGTTGACATTGGGATTTTCAAATACTTGTGCTTCCTGATTGTTCTGGCTGTTTATATTGCAACTATCTGTGCTAACGTTTTAATCATTGTGACTATCTGCATTACCAGAAGCCTCCATGAGCCCATGTACCTGTTTCTGGTCAGCCTGTTTGCTAATGAACTGTATGGTAGTACAGGGTTGTTTCCATTCCTGCTGGTTCAGATCCTCTCTGACGTTCACACCATTTCTTATTCACTCTGTTTCCTGCAGGTTTTCTGTCTGTACTCTTATGCAATGATTGAATTTCTGACCATAGCTGTCATGTCTTATGACAGACATCTCGCCATCTGTTATCCTCTACAATATAAAACACGCATGACGTTTAACAAGATTATGTTTCTAATTGCTTTAACGTGGGCATATGCATTTTTTATCATGGTTTTAATGGGGTATTGCCTGGCTGGCCGTTTGCAGCTGTGTGGGAACATCATCAACAAAGTGTATTGTGACAACTATTATATTGTCAGACTGGCCTGCTCTGACACCACGGTCAACAACGTGTTTGGACTCTTTAACATGTTCACTGTCATCTTTGGTCTGATTGTTTTTATCCTGTACACTTATCTGAGGATCCTTAAGGTGTGTTTTTCTGGCAGTAAACAGACCAGACAGAAAGCCGTCAGCACCTGTATACCTCACCTGGTTTCCCTCGTCAACTTCTCCTGTGGGACTTTCTTTGAAATAGTACAGAGCAGGTTTGATATGAGCAGTGTACCCAATGTGCTGCGAGTTTTCTTATCATTATACTTCCTCACGTGTCAGCCGCTCTTCAACCCAGTACTGTACGGGCTCAGGATGTCCAAAATACACGCCACATGTAAAATTCTTCTTGTTGGTAAAAAAGAAACAACCAAAAACAACAAACATGATAAGTGCAGAGCAGTAATGTGAGTTTTTAATGTGTATGCGCAACATAAATAAACCTGATTTCAGCAGATGTCTCAACCCTCTAAACTCCAAGCAGTTTCTGTGTGTTATTTGCTCCCGTCACATTTTTCTGGGAGATATTCAGTTCTGTGCCTCGATGAAAACAGGACCTACAGAGAAGCCAGAATGTCTTCTGTGCAGTATGACACAGCTGCAGCACCACAGATCATAAAAAAGAAAAAAAAATTATTCTTTAATTATTCATTTCACAAAAATTGAAAAGAAAATTGTGTCATCTGCATTTTTCCTCAGTGTCCATATATGTTATCAACACTCGAAAATAATGACTCTACAGAAACTACATAAGCGCAATACATATTTTGTATTATTTACATTTTTGATTTGTTTCCATACTTGTCCTGAAAAGTCTCATTTTTGACTGTTGGCAACAGCTTAATCAGTCATACTCATAATATTTTTTAAATTTTTGTCAAATTTTTAAA
This sequence comes from Amphiprion ocellaris, assembly GCF_022539595.1. Taxonomy (NCBI): domain Eukaryota; kingdom Metazoa; phylum Chordata; class Actinopteri; family Pomacentridae; genus Amphiprion; species Amphiprion ocellaris. Next base: position 35,075,658 of record NC_072772.1, read on the forward strand.
TGAGGAAAATTGAAATAGTTTTTGCTGAAATATCCTGATTTGAAGCTAAAACTTGGTTAATTTTCCTGACGGAACTTCATATGATTTAGTCAAGGCCAGTCAGAAAGCTGGAAAGCCTTTTAATTTCTTTCCTCTTTCAATTGATTTTGGTTTTTATAGTTTCTTTCTGATAATTTTGATATTATCTTAAAAGACAACTTGTGTTCCAAACTTTGTTTTGAGGTTTTAAAGCTTAAATTCTAATTCAACTCAAATGTCTGTGTTTAAAATCATGTTACCATCTGTTAATTGTTTCTTTGCCACACACTGACACAGTAATCCTTTTGCAAGGGATTATCTTAACGGCAGTGATGAAATGAATCCATATCAGAACTATTTCCAGCTTTAAATCGGTAAATCACTTTTTCAGTTGAGAAAACGGTTACAATGTTTAAATAATCTGAGGTCTTTTTTTGTTTATTCTTTCCAAGCAAACAGTATAATATACAGATATACAAAGAGGATGAAGAAGAAGAAAGATCTGAGTATAAAATACAGCTACAACATTATTAACTCATTTTTAACTCTTATTTTCTGTGACTAATCTGACATCATTAACACCACTTCAAGGGTTCTCAGACACACTGAGACACTTATCTTTTACTTTCCAGCAACATATGCATGGAACAGAAGAGAAATACTAAAAAGAAAGATTTGATTCCACAAATTAAAACAAAGTTGTGTGAAAATACTTCAGCGAAAAGTTCCACAACTGTTTCAAACACACAAAATAAAACCACTAATTAGTCTGACCAGTTACATCAGCACCACAAAGCTCTGAGACGAATGCAAAGCCAGAGCTGAATAAGATCCAAAGCTAAAAACTATTCTAGAGGTTTTTACAAGCCAACTACCAGCAAACAAAAGCTGTTGAAGTCACCTGCTTAAAATTAGTGTATATTTTCATATCACAATATTCAAGGGTGGAAACAAAAAATGACATACATTTGTAAAGCTGCGATGCTACAAGAAGGAAGTGTGCATGAACCCAATAAGAGCATACAACCCAGTGTGCATGTATGGAAAATCATATAATAATAAAAACTATGCAACCATCAGTGTCCACAGCTCTCAGTGTGCTCATTTACAACCAAAGTCAAGGCTCACGGGGGTCGAGGCTTTGAGTGTGGTACAAGACGTCTGATAGGTCACATCTTAGTATTTCATTTCCACCTTTGTACAGACACGGCGTCACATTTGGTGTCACATTTGGCGTCTCATTTGGCGCTGAGAGAGAGGATGCTGGAGAGGTGGCGTCGTTTACGCCTCGGTAAACATCAATGGGACCCCGAGGTGGGCGGTGTTTAAGTTGAGGAGCTAGACGTGGTTTTTGTTTTTCTACGAGGTCCAGGCCAGGGGTTAGCTTTTTGAACCACTCAGAGGTGGACGGGCTTGCAGTTTTTGTCTTGCCCTATAAACCATTAGTGAACTTTAGGTCATGAACTGATGGTGGATATTCTCCAGTAGGATTTTCTGATAGAGAGCAGAATTCAAGGCTCCATCAGATATGACAAGTCATCCAGGTCCTCAAACCATCACACCACCACGTTTCACTAATGGTATCATGTTCTTCTTGTGGAATGCAGTATGTCATCCAGAAAGTTCCACCTTTGACTCATCAGCCCACAGGATGTTTTTCCCAAAAGTCTTGGGGCTCATCCAGATAGTTTTTTCCAAATGCCAGGCAAACCTTTATGTTCTTTTTGGTCAGTAGTGGTTTGACCCTTCCAGTTCTCCCATGGATCCATTTCCTCCCAGAGTCTTCCTTAATGGAGAATCATGTGGACGGACCTTGACTGAGGCCAGTGAGGTCTGCAGATCTTTAGATGTTTGTCTGGGTTCTTTTGTGACTCCTGGATTAGAGATCGACACTCTTGGAGAAATGTTGGTCCACTCCTGGGAAGGTTCACCACTGTTCCATGCTTCTCCATTTGTCTTTAATGTCTCTCACTGTGGTTCTCTGGAGTCCCAGCGCCTCAGCAATGGCTTTGGAACCCTCCAGACTAATAAATGTCAGTGATTTTGTTTCTCATCTGTTCTTGAATCTCTTTAGAACGTGGCATCATGTGCTGCTTTTCGGGACCCTTTAGCTACTTCACAATATCCAGCAGGTTCTATTTAGATATGTTTAGGTTCAACAAGCCTGGCAGTAATCATGTGAGTATGGATGATGAAACTGAACCAAAATGACAAATTAATGTGGTCAGTTGGTAGATTGGTAGCTAAGGGGGCAATAACTTTTTTCCTATAGGACAAGTTGGGCTGGAAGCCATTTTTCAATCCATCTATTTTCTATCCACCACTTAATCATCATTAGGGTCGTGGAGGGGGGGTTGGAGTCCATCCCAGTTGACTGAGGGTGAAGCCAGAGGACACCTGGACAGGTAACAGTCTATCCCAGGCTACACAGAGAAAAACAATCACTCGCATTTACACTTCCAGACAAGTTAGAATCACCAGTTAACCTGAGCATGTTTTGTACTGTGGGAGGAAGCCGGAGTACCCGGAGAAAACCCACGCATGCACAGGGAGAACATGCAAACTCCATGCAGAAAGATCCCAGGAAGGCCGGGACACGAACCGGGGATCTTCTAGCTGCAAGGCGTAAGTGCTAACCACTGATTGAACCACTTTTCCTTCAGAAAAATAAAATCACCATCTAAAAACTGCATTTTGTGTTTTCTTAGGTTATCTTTGTCTTACATTAAAATTAGTTTGATGATCTGGAACACTTCCGTGTGACAAATATGAAAAAATAGGGGATTTCTGTTGGGGGGAAATAATTAATCATGGACATGGTCTTTACAAATTTATGTAAACTTTTGCTCACAACTGTATAGCAGAAAAACATAAAGTCAGTTTGGTCATGACGTCAGACGCTGCGTCCGTCCCACTGCTCAGAAAAGTTTAAAAACAGCAGAAGAACAGCATCTGAGCTCAGCTGGGAGGGAGTCGGAGTGAAAACATTGATGTTACACTGACTCTCTGTGAGGTGATGGTGAGTTTAACATATGTAACATGCTGTTGAAATGAATGCGCTTGTTGTTGTTACACTGAAGTGTCTTTGTATCCAGCTGCTGCTTTCTGCCACAGTCATGCTGTTGGAAATGCTGCAGGATAATTGCGGTGAATGCATCTGCTGAAAAGTGTTAATGATGCTTCAACAGAGGGATGATGAGAAACTTCACACAGGTTTCATATTTCACCCTCGGTGCCTACTACGAAACTGAACTCTTTAAATACTTGTACTTCCTGATTGTTCTGGCTCTTTATGTTGCAATCGTCAGTGCTAACGTGTTTCTCATTGTGATTATCTGCATGAACAGAAGCCTCCATGAGCCCATGTACCTGTTTCTGGTCAGCCTGTTTGCTAATGAACTGTATGGTAGTACAGGGTTGTTTCCATTCCTGCTGGTTCAGATCCTCTCTGATGTTCACACTGTTTCTTATTCGATCTGTTTACTGCAGGTTTTCTGTCTGTATTCATATGGAGGTATAGAATTTTTGACTTTAGCCATCATGTCCTATGACAGATATCTCGCCATCTGTAATCCTCTGCAATATAACACACGTATGACCTTTAATAAGATCGTCATGCTCACTGCTCTGATATGGATCTACCCTTTGTTTATCAATGCTGTTATAACCTACGGTCTGACTGGCAGTTTGCAGCTGTGTGGGAACATCATCAACAAAGTGTACTGTGACAACTATTATATTGTGAAACTGGGCTGTTCTGACATCACGGTCAATAACGTGTTTGGACTGGTTCACATGTTCACGGTCATCTTTGGTCTGGTCATGTTAATCCTTTACACCTACATGAGGATCCTTAAGGTGTGTTTTTCTGGCAGTAAACAGACCAGACAGAAAGCCTTCAGCACCTGCACGCCTCACCTGGCTTCTCTGCTCAACTTCGCCTGTGGGGCTTTCTTTGAGATCGTGCAGGGCAGGTTTAATATGACCAGTTTACCCAACTTGTTGCGTATTGTCCTGTCCCTCTACTGGCTCACATGTCAGCCACTCATCAGCCCCTTAATGTACGGCCTGAAACTGTCCAAAATACGCATTGTATGTAAAACTCTGCTCTTTGGGAGGAAAATGTGACTGCAGATGTTATCCGATGTGTCCTTATTAGATGTAATGTGACAATGTGTAACTGCAGCATTAATGTATTTTAATAAAACATAGAACCAAGTGTTAATTTTAGTCTCAATCATTGAAAGTCGACTCATTCACTGCATTTTGTTCTTTTACTGATGGTCTATGCACATCTAACAGGGCTGTTGACTGATCCGTCTATTCTCTGGACAAATTGATTTAGTTGTTTGGTCTCTAGAAGGTCAGAAAATAATGAAAAATTTGAACGTCTCCCAAAGATAACAAATGTCTTGTTTTGTCTAAAGACTATCGGTTTAGTGTCACAGGAAGGAAACCAGAGAAGAAATCACATACAGGAAGCTGCAATCAGAAAATGTTTTACTTTTTTCTACTCACGCTGATTATTAATTGTAGATTGTATTAATTGTTGCAGCGTTAACATCTGATTAAGCATTTTTTAAGTCATCCATCTGTCTGACCTCTGATTCCTGCAAAAAGCCCAGAAGGTTTTACAGTATCTTTCTACAACAAAAAGTGCAGCACAAACAACTGAATATGAATATACTAAGCAGACAACTCACCAAATATTTTTTTAAAAAAGGGCAAAATTAACTAATGAAACATTAGATATGATAACACCATATATGAAATAACAGTTTTATAATTATTGCTGGGTTTTCAGTAGAGACTAAAACATGTTTGCAGCGGTAGGTTTAAAAACCTGTCAGACAAGTAATGTTCATGTTGATGGAGCTCAGATTAAACTCAATTACTTTACTGAAAAGTTTAAATTATAATCAGCTCTATTTATAACTCTCAATTTAGTATATTCAGTTGTAGAGTTGCTGTTATTAGTTGTTCGAATTAATGCATATGTTTTTTTCTCTGCTAATGTCTGTGCTCACATAAATTGTATTTTAATATGGCTGAACTCTCAATAAAGTAGTTTTAATTTACATATTCTTCTGTTTAAGTTGTCAGACTTCAGAACGAGTATGAAATAATGAGAGCTACATGTTAACCGCTCTGCAGCTGAAGTCCTCATTTTATAACATTGTCTCAAACCCAAACAACGTCTGTGCTGGGAATCCAGGTATATTTACAAAGAATTTAAAGCTGCTACCAAATTCAAGGAACAGCAACACAATAAAGAGAAAGAGCTTCTAGCGTCTTGTAAAACATTCACTGTGTTCATGTTGCACTTTGTATAAAGATACGATACAAATAATCACAAAGGAATTTCTCATGCCAGATTTTGCTCAGAAAAAACAAATGATATAAGAAATGCAGTATGAAAAGTAGAAAGCAATAAGACATAAGTGCCACGCATTACTCAAATAAAGCTAGAAAACTTAAATAAGTACTCTAAAATCAGGCTAGAGTAGAACAGTATAAAGCAATGCTGGCAGTTATACTGAGGTGTGATATACAAACTGAACTTTTCACTTTGTTGAGGCGATTTTAATTACTGGTGGGACGCGATTAAAAAAAATTCTAATTCATTAGAGGCTTTATAACTAATTAATTAATTAATCACATTTTGTCATATTTTTGACACAATAAGCTTTTCAATTCAAATAAATTTCGGTTGACGACTGAATGGATGAATATACATATACATCAACAAACAAAAATGCTCATGTTTCATTTCTATTTATCTACATTTTTCATCTTTCTACTACATTCACAGATTACTGCAAACTCCAAGTGCAATTAGAGCGATTATATTCAACATATTAAGATTTTTTGTAAACTCAAGCACTTTCAACGTCTTGAAAAGTGGTCTATTATGGGATGGCTACACCGTTAGCCGGTACCATGACTGTCATCTCCACAGGATCTGTCAATTTCTCGCATCCCAATCATTGTGTATGTGAAATGCACTACTTTGTATGCTGGTTGGTTGTGGTGCGTTGCCCTGGAGCTCATTTACAAAAAGCAATTTCATTCCTATTTCATGCAAATTTGTTGCGGCGAGGAAGTCCGACACGTCACGAAACTTTCGTTAAACATCTAAACCAGCTGTTGTTGAACTGAAACGAGAAGATTCAGCAGCTCTTGCCTCAAATGTTTTCAGAAATACTTTGACCAAGTTCGTACTTTGAACTGTTTTCATAATAAAAGAGAAAATTTGCGACTGAGGCGTCATGTTGGTCCAACACATCTACAGGGCTGTCATGTGACCACCTGGTAGCCCACTGGTGACTCACCCACCAAGCGGGCGACATTCAGATGCGACGCTTTTCCATGTGAGAAAAAATGGCTTGTCTGTGCTCGCAGTAATATGTTTTACATTGAGGTGATACTGTCGGCTTGAAGTGCTGCAGTAATCAGAAAACTCTTTGTTGCACAATTTGCACACAACCAGGCTTTTATCCAAACTGCCACTGGGAAGTTGTTTTTTTGGTTTTATTTGACAAGCAAACAGAAAAGTAGGGGAGAAGACCTGCAGCAAAGGGCCATGAGCTGGAATCAAACCCTAGCCTCTGCTTATGAGTCGCCCGCTCAACCAGTTGAGCTATCTGGGCGCCCCGCTTGGGAAGTTTTTTTTTAAAAAAAAACAAAAAAAAACAAACAAAAAAAAAAAACTTTCCACCCAACAAGTCAAGCAATGTCATCTTCCTTCACTGTTCACCAAACTTTCCTGACATCACTCAGTGAGTCTTGTGCATCTTCTTCACAGCTGGCAAATAGACTTCAGGTTCATTAGCGCCACCTACTGGGCTGGAGTGTTCACCAGTGCTACCGGCATGGCACAAATTAGGGAACTAAAAAAACGTACAGCTAAATGTGTATTTTTTCACACGTTAAAGTCCCAGCTCTAGTTTTTACCATTTCTGGGTGATAAATGGTGTCATTTTGGTGACAACGTGTCTTTCAACCTCACCAGTGGTTTGTGGGGTTTAGTGAACTACTGAAATATTGTCTACAGATTTAGCCTCTGCACTTATGTAAACTAGGTGAGCAAAAAATACCAAACGTACAACAATGCAGCAGTGCTCGGAGTCTAACGTGACAAAAAGGTCGAGGTCAAAATGTTATTTTGATGACAAAGAGATGCGGTACAGTATATAGAAAAGGTGTATTTCTATATTTAATACAAGGCTCAACTCTTCTCCAAAATAACAGAATTAAGTGTGTGTGTGTGTGTGTGTGTGTGTGTGTGTGTGTGTGTGTGTGTGTGTGTGTGTGTGTGTGTGTGTGTGTGTGTATATATATATACATACATACATACGGTCATACATATATATGGTCCCGACGGTATCCATGATGTATTTGTGAATATTTAATCACTTTAAGGCACAAATTCAAGGTGTTGTATTCCAAACCAGGCCTGGATTACTGAGCTTCTAATCAGCCTAATGGACACAGTTTGAAAGAAAAACATCCTCGTGGACAAACATGATCATCAGCAGCAATAAACAGCAGTAACCATGGCGACAACAGCGCGTCCTCCCATGATTCCTCTGTGCTAACTGGCCCGTTAGTGAGGCATCTCCAGAGTGTCCGAGTGTCCACACAGACTCAGACCTCTGGGGTGAGGCCTCCTGTTGTGTTACTGATGGAAATAGCTGCTGCTGATGAGGAGCTCCATCGGGGCTCATTAAGGTGAAACCACACAGTAAACATGATGAAACTGACCTGAAGAGTCCCCACTGCCCACTAACCAATGTCACACTGCGACACTAAGCATGTTGCTGCTAGGAAATGACCCACAGAGGAAACAAACCTTCAACAACAGTCTGGTTTGGAGCGGTTCTTACCTGGATCGGTGAAGTTCTGGGGTTCAAATGATTCTCTTGAGGTCTTTTCTTGACAAAAGTCCTCCAAATGGTTCCTAAAAGTGGAGAAAAAGCGTGTTTACATCAAGTAAAAATTCTTACAAAAACCCTGAGAGAGAGAAAACATGAAGGTGATTTATAATAAATGAGTCAATCACATAATTAATCAAGTTATTTAAATTTCCACTGGAAAATAAGCAGATAAAAGTCATGATATCAAGTTAGTTTTAGCTGTTTAAACACATGACATCTAGTATAAAGTCTTTTTCGATGGGCATAGACAATAAATCATGTTGTTACTATTCGGTAAATGATTCTATGCAGATTTATATCCAATTTGTGATGAAGATAGAAGAAATTCCTAACAATATTTTATTATTTACCATGTTCTGGATGGGCAGATTAACCATTAAAAATACCTGACTCAGCGATACCCGGCCTGTTTTCATTAGTGACTAATCTGCTGATTGTTTCCCTTATTTGTTTACTTGGACCAACAGTCTGATACCCAAAAAAACATTTATTTTACTTTCTGTATGGCAAAGAAGAGCTTCAAATCCTCACAGTTGAAACACAGCAAAGAGGACAGAACACACAAATTCATTTTAATAGTGTCGATCAGCTCCACAGTTGACCATCACGAGCCTGTGTAATGTGTAAAATCGTAAAAATATTAAATTACAGCACAGATGCATGAAAAAACTCCAGTTGCTGCGAATTGTTCAATGAGCAGAAGATGAACTGATCTCCAAGGATGCAAACATTTAGCTTTAACTGCTATCTTGCTTCTGCACAACACGTCTTTTCAGTGAATCCGGTAAATGTTGGTGTTTAAATATCAGATTCCAAAAGGCCAAATCTTTAACTTTTACTATTTAATCATCACAGACACAAAATAATTTTAAAGAGACATGGGCCTCCTGTTGAGGTCTGATCTGACCCACCCCCATCAAACTCAACTGCCACTCAGATGAGAGGAAGTTTCTGCTATTGACAGAGAAAAAAATGAACACATTCCTACTTTTAGACTGTTGTTTAACCATATTTGAACACCTTTGATCCACTGTAAATTGTAAAGACCAGGTGGTAATTTTAATTAACTGAACAATGTTTTATTGTCAGTTTTTTGAGTCATTATCTCATTTTATACCAAAGTATGTCAAACCTGTTATTTTAGGTGATTCTTTGTCCCCACAGTCATCAGGCAGCACAACACTTTGGTTGCAGGCAGTGATTTGTGACCTTGCAGGGCTCCAGACTAACTTTTCCACTGGTTCTAGGAACTATCTTGGCTGCTTTGCACCTCCTTATTTTGGTTCATGATTGCCACGGCTATCAATCCACCATGCATGCTGATGAACAGCTGTTTTTACATAAACTAGTTGCACTGACTTTGAGTGACACAAAACAAGATATTTGTCAAATGTTTTTATCTGAACATACATTTATTTCTTCACCTGTCCTCTTCTGATATCAGTCATAAACTGCGTACATGCCAAACACCTGCTTATCTGTAAACATTAGTTAAGGTAAATTTAGAATACATGAAAAATTTTAAGGTCCTTACTTTCAAAGTTACATTGGTCATGTAAACATATATATAATTTAATATATTTTAGGGTCTTAACATCAATATATAAGCTTGTTAGGAAATGTAATTTAAAGCCAACTGTATTTTTTTTGAATGGAAAACACTTTTAACTTGACTCATTTGCATAAACAGACAAATATAGTTTATTCAACGGCTAAATGTGTGTTTTCCTTTCCACTGGTGTGAAGGAAACATTGTGTGGAAACAAAGCAGCCCAAAATATCGAAATTAATCAGAAAATTGTTGAGTAAATTCAGGACAGCAGTGACAGAATCTACCTGCCGCTATGTTCAGCTAGTTAGCATCGAAGTTAGCATCGACATTAGCATAAAATTTTCACTAAATGTCTCCGGGGCTGCGTGAATTAGACATTTCCATTTACACCGAGTCCTGTTGGATGTTCGGAAATGTTACCGACCATGTTCAGGTAGATGAATCCCGGCTGTGTAACTCACCTGTCGGCTGAAAACTCTGAGGGTCCCTCCGTGTTTCCAACCACCCGCGGAGTTTTCCAGCAAATAGACTGAGCCGGTGGGTAGTTCAGGCGGCCTGGGACATGGAGGCGCTCCCGGTAAATACACACAGCTGGAGCAGCGTCAGAAAACATTTCACCGCCAGTCGATCTAATGTGCTAACGGCTAAAGTCAGAATTTGTCTGAACAAAACGGACAGATCTTACTTTAAAAAGCTTATATAGATCTGTTGGATAATTCAAAAGATGGTGGTTGTGTCGCCCTTGTCCCGTCTCCTTCCCGAAACAGCCAATCATCTGCTTTATAGCTCTCGCGCCGGGACCATCCAGCCAATCATGTTACTGCATTGAGTCGTTAATGGCGTCTGCTCGTTAAAATGCAATCTCTGGGGGAAAACGCTTTTTTAAACTAATTTTGGGAAAAGTCACCAAATTTGTCTTAGCATTTTCAGCCACATCCGATTTGACAGCTGTTGATATACATGTAGTTTTTATGTCTATGTGAAAAATGAAATTATAGTTTTTAAGAGTACCTGCCTGCAGACAAAATGGCGGACCTCCTAAACTGTAACAGGATGTTATGTGACCTTAGTTTATACAGTAAATAAACAAATATTTTTGAAAAAGGTCTCTTAAAGGCTTAAAAAAATGTTTTAAATGAATCTTGCATTAGTACAGATATTTTAAACTCTAATTTAAAATCTGTAAAAAGTTGCCACTTCTTTTATTTTACATGTTATAATTTATTCCGGAATTTAGTTGTTACAGAAAGGGGTTGAATGTATTTTAAATAGTGGAAGATTTTTGTAGTAACAACATAAATCAGCACAACACACAACAAGAGGAATACAAACTACTACTGCTAGACTTCTAACTTGTAGTTTTAAACACTGGTAGCTGGAGCCTTGTGTGTTATTGTGTTTTATTGTTTTGTGGCCTTCTATTTCAGTTGTACAGCACTTTGGTTCAACTCTTGATGTTTTTAAATGAGATTTATTCATAAATTTGACATTTTCTTTGATTAAGCGGCCTGAAACAGGAGCTAGCACATTCCAGTTGATTGGTTAAATAGTAATAGTCACGTTAACTGTGTCATACAGATAGTTAGTTGTAGTAATAGTTGAGTCAACTGCATTTTACATTGTATTTGGTCAGTTGTGCTGTCAGGTTAACTGCCTGCTCACTGTACTTGGTTAATTGTAGTATTAGATATCTGTATGATACAGAAGGTTAGTTGTAGCAATAGTCAGGATCCCTGCCTACTACACTATGGAACGTTAGTTGTAGTACTAGTTAGTTAAAGATAGTTAACAGTCACTTTTGCTGTGTTTTCCTCCACTGTGGTTCATTTTATGCCTTCTTTAAGTCATTTTGTTTTTCTGACTCTTTGTGTTTTAGAATCTGGGTTCGGGGCCTTTAGACCTGTTTGGTATCAGAATATAAAACCATAAAAGTTTCTCTGGGAACGTACGTTTGGTTGTACTTTGACTCTCGGGGAGTTTTGCTGTGTCGTCACTTTGTTGGGCTTCATTCCATGTGACGATGGTTTTAAAAAGCTCAGTCAGAACCTCAGCAGGGAAATCTGGAAGGAGGAGAGTCATCAATCAGAGATGAACACAAGTAAAAGCTGCTGGTTTGTTCTCTTCAGAGCTTCAGGTCCATTTCCAGTTAAAACAAAGTCTTCTCTCATGTTTCTATCAGTGACGTTTCCACTGAATGTGATCCTGTTTGCAGAAAAGCGTGTTTTGCAGACAGAAGGTCAGACTGTGATTTGTTATGTGTAGAAAAGTTAAAGTCAGAAGAAAGAAGGCGTCTAATTTCACTGCTCAGCTTCATGCTCATGGTTTTAAGGTGTGTTTTGATGCTTGTTTCATTGCTCAGTTAACAGAGCAGCTTGATTTGATCTCCACAGCTCATGAAAAACACAAACTGTCCCTGATAAGACACAAAAATCTAAGAGCTGTGATGTTTTAAATACCTACATTTGTTAAGGGATAAACTAGTTAAGAGATGTTTGCAGCCTGCAGGCTCTGAATGGAAATGAAAAAGCTTCATCGTGCAGAGAAATGTTTGTACAGATGATCATGTGGAATCCTGACATCTGGTTTTAAATCCAGATAAATAATGTTGCAGTAGTCACTCAGTTATTCAGCTTGTTTGTTTGGTCTTGATTTGTCTCAGTGATTATTTCCATCACTATCAAGTCGGAAACGTTATAGTTTTATGGGTTTTGTAGTGAACTGATGTTTCTGCTGATTTCTCCTCATAATGAACGAAATGTTGTGGTTTTCATTTCATTTATCTATTTGGGACTTTATGGCTCAGTGGGTAGAGTGGCCGTCTTGTAACCGGAGGGTTGCCGGTTTGATCCTGGCCTGGAGAGCTCATGTGGAGGTGTCACTGAGCAAGACACCGAACTCGTCTCCTCGCACCGACACTTCGTCCTGGACGGATTCTTCGAGCTCGGAGCGCTGAGGCCGGTTCTCTTCGTTCCGTTCTCGATCATGTTCACCATATCGCTGTTGGCAAACTCCTTGCTGCTGTACGTCGTGGCCTCCCATAGAAGCCTCCACTCGCCGATGTGCATCCTGATCGCCGGTATGGCCTGCGTCGACCTGAGCCTCCCGCTGTTCTTCATCCCCAACATGCTGCTGAGCTTCCTGTTTGACTGGAGGAGCATCTCTCTGATTGGCTGCCTGCTTCAGATGCACCTCATTCACTTCGTGGGAGCGTTTCAGTCCACGCTGCTGGTGTGGATGGCACTCGACCGCTACTTTGCCATCTGCACGCCGCTCGGCTACCACGACTGCATGACGCTGCCGAGGTTCCTCGAGTTCATAATCCCATGTTTGATCAGGAACTTCACGTTGAACACGCTGATGGTGGGTATGGCGGGTGGGCTGGTGTTCTGTGGAGGGAACGTCATGAACCACTGTTTCTGTGAACACATGGCTTTGGTCAAGCTCGCATGTGGAAACATCACCGTCAACAGCCTGTTGGGACTGCTCACCCTCTTCCTCGTCGCCAACTTCATCTTCATCACCATCTCCTACATTGTCATTTTCGTCTCTGTGTTGCATTCAGGAAAATCGGGCACCAAAGCTCTTCGCACCTGTGTCACTCACATCGTGGTGATGGTAGTCAGCCTGATGGTGGCGCTCATCGCCTACCTGTCCTACCGGATCAGAAACAGCCTCCCAGCGGCCATCCAGGTTTTCTTCAGCACCATGTACCTGCTGTTCCCGAGCTGCTTCAGCCCAATAATCTACGGCATCCCAACCACCGAGATTCGACAGCACATTCTCAACATGCTGACCTGCTGTCGACGTTTCCACGCTCTCACTTATTCCTAAGAACATTTTAAAAAACTGTCCAGTTTGTTACGAACACAAACCAGAAGCAACACGATGGAGGAACAATAAATACAAACTATGAATCAGCACCAAAGGGAGCAGGGTTTCAAAGGTTTAATGATAAAACATCTAAACATAACAATAAAAGCAGGTTCATTTGTTAAACTGTAACAATAGTCATGATAAATGAAGTTTACTGGTGTTTTGTTGTGCTCTCTGATGGAAGCGTTCGGCTGAATTTACACTGTGAAGTCATTCAGGTCCAAACAGAGAGGACAGAACACGTGGACCAGAACCTGGATGACCTTCGGGACTGTGGTTTGATCTGGATCTGGTCTGAATCTGGGTCTGATTTAGATCTGTTCCCGAATCTGCTTTGGATCTGTGTGTGGACCTGGGTCTGAATGTAGTTTATAACTAGATCTAGTTTGTATCTGGGTCTGATTTGGATCTGAATCTGGTCAGAAACTCAATCTGTATCCGGATTTGGTTAGAGTCTGTATAAGGGTCTAGATCTGTTTTAGATCTGAATCTGGTTGGAATGTGGATTCAAACCAGTTTTGGATCGAAATCTTACTTTGGATCTGGATCTGAAAGTGGTTTGGATCTGAATTATTGACATATTATAGATATTTACAGTTTTAAATCCTCTTCAAACTCGATCTCTGTTCATCATCTATAGAAAGATGTTTCACCATGCTGAATGTATCTTCAACAACTTGCTGCTCTGTTCACTGTTTCTGAGCCATGCTGCACCTATTTCATTGATCCAGTTTGTTTTCTTGCGCTTTCAGTCTAAAATTGTCCAACATGACTTTAAACCTTCTCTAAAAATAACTTGAAATTTGTCCAAAGTAACATTAACTGTCCAAAAATTACTCAAAAGTTGCCCAAATAGCCTGAAAACTGTCCAAAAATCATTTCAAATTAATTTAAAATTCCGATTTTTGAGTCATTACGAACAATTTGACAAATTTTGGGCAAGTATTTTGTCATTTTGTACAAGTTTTAGTCCAGTTTTTAGTCTCTACTCTTTCTACGCTGTAGAAAGACGTTTCACCATGCTGAACAGTAGATTTTATCATTCTTACATTCTGACTCAT